>NC_039258.1:7135156-7335156 GCF_003368295.1 Carassius auratus | reverse complement strand
CATAATGTCGCCATTTCCTGACGGGAGGATACATTATATATATATAAATAACATGTTCCATTGCCTCATTGGTGACATTTGAGATGATCACATGAGGAGATGTGAAACAGGAAGAGGGTTAATTTAAGCAGAGGCTTAAAAAAAAAAGAACACTGCATATTTATTTGTTCCAACAAAATAACAACTGAACAAGGAACTGAAGTAATGTAATATATATATATATATATATATATATATATATATATATATATATATATATATATATATATATATATATATATATATATATTTTTTTTTTTTTTATTAACCTTATCTTTAAGAGAGAGAGAGAAACACTTGTAAATTAGGTGATAGTGATATCTATCAAAAACCCAGTGGGGAAAACCCAGTTTAAAAAAAGGAACTTTTTGAAAAGCCACATCATAAAGGGGAGACCCCTTGCACTGTCCAGTTGGTGAAATGACAGCTAAAAAGATTGTAAACAGATCATCAGTACCATTTAAATTGAAGTTTTTCTGAACTTTACCTGACAGATGTAGAGTTTCCACCATGACATTACTGAAATAAGTTCCTGCGTTTGTGTTTGTGCTGATGTCAGGTGTGGGCTGTGTCCCTCAGCTCTGTGTTCCTGATGTGTGTCTTGCCCTCTCAAGCCCAGCACGATTATTCTGGCTTACAATCAGGTGAGACTATCACGTGCCCATCATGTTTGCCCAACATGAATACATTAGATATGTATAATTGGCATAAACATTATATAATTGGCAATAAAACATTTTTAATTAGCCTTTCCCTCCTCTCTTTTACAATCACAGGAGAAGAACACATCTATGAAGGCTCCTTAGTCGATCGATATGATGAACAATCTGGAAACACTCACAGCAGTAACTGAGATATCACTGCTACTACTACTACTACTACTTTAAAACAAATGTTCAACCTTCTACTATTAGTGAAACATTAACTTCGGGTGTTGAAATAGTCCAAATTAAAATGCATATGTGCCATTTAACGTGTGTGTATCATTTATATATAAAGGATAATAGATGTTTTATAATTAGACAATTTGTGAATCTCAAACTTTTGCATCATTGTAGTATTTTTAGTACTATGTTTAATTTATGCTTAATGAAATTAAATTATCATTATCAATTGTCTTTATACAATATAAATGTAATTAATTTAAAAGTACTATAGCCTTATATAAAAATGTAAACAGTAATATAAAAAGCTGTATATTTTTCTGATCTGTTGATCATTTAGATGATTTTGGACTTCAATAAACTGAGATATTTTCCAAAGATTTACACACTTTTACATATACATTTCTCTTTAATTGTATCTACTCTTACAGCACCGAACACAGTTTTGTTTTCTGAAACATTATATTATGTTATATTACAATACATTACATAATTTCACAGATTTTTTTTTTTATATATATATATTTCAGACTATTAGTCACCATGTCCTTTATATTAGTATCCAGTCATTATCAGTGGGCACCTTAGTATTTTTTTTTTCATCTGCTTCCTTAGTTGAGTATCCTGCAGAGGCCAAACGAGGCAGTGAAGATGAGCACTCAGCATCCGGCTTTGACCCCTATGCACCTGCGGCCACCGTAGTCACCATGATCACTGAGGAAACTTACCCATATAATACAGCCGTGGACTCTTTTGATTATGCCAAAAAGGATAAAACCTTGATAACACAGGTCCCTTATGGAGGGGACGCTGAGCTGGGGCAGGAGGGACCCACCGAATGCGACTGTGAAGCAGGAGAGCCAGGATTTGGAGGCTTTGCTGGACCCAAGGTTGATTATTGCCATGCCTTCAAACTATGTAAAGTTTGTTTTCTTTTAAAGGAGCCATAGAATGCATTGATACAATATTTTTATTTGTCCTCGGTTGTCCCCAGAGTGTGTATGCAAAGGTTTATCTCAAAATACCCCACAGATCATTTTTTACAGCTTCTCGAAAATTGCCACTTTTAGGGTATGAGCCAAAATGCTCTCTTTTTGTGCATGTCCCCTTTAAATTAAAATAAACTGGGACTGCCATCTCCACGGTTTTCCAGTGGAATTGGGCTACTTCAACACTGTTGCCACAGGTTGCTTATCATGTCTGCGGGAGGATTTTGTTGCGAAAATCTGGCAAAGAGTTTATATGCTCACGGGCATACCGCTGTTACGGTGACCGTGTTACTGACCTCACAAATTGCTTCCAAACTCAATTTTTAACTACCACATTCCCTTTCCCGATCATTCTGGTAGCACGCGATGGCAGCATTACTGAAAACAGGCAGAGGCAATGGTAGCTTTAGCAACATTAGCCTTACAGAGAGAGCCAAGAAATTATTTTGATAAATAAAATATGATGCATGATGTTAACTTTGTCTGGAGTCTGGACGTTTGTGCACGTATCGTTGGTATCGGTCCCTCTTTCTGAAACAATCCCTTCACAACTCTGGTGCTGATCTGACTAATGGCCCTTTCCCGCTGACATTGTACCTCCAGCAGCTACAGCAAGAAAACAGTAATGACGGACTGCTGCTTCTCACTCAGGGCTGTGTATATGCTAATATAAATAATAAAATGGTTGAGGCTTTCACCGATTATGTCATCATAGTCTAGAACTGCTTGTGTGGAGAGACAGTTTGTGATTTTTCTGAATTATAAAACATTGAGTGAATTTTTGCCATTAAAGCTTGGTTGTTTTCACACATTGCGGCCACACAACTGTGTCCAAACACCTTATATAAGTGAGTTTTGCGTTCTATGGCATCTTTAAAGTTTAATGCATTCTTCAGTTTGATTATAGCATTTTTATGTTTGCTCATAGGGTTCTAAGGGTCTTCAAGGCAAACAGGGGTTTCCTGGGGTTCAAGGAAGGGAGGTATAAGCAAAGCATCGGCTTTTAATGTTCATAGTGTTAAACGGTCCACAAGATCAAACTGACTGTTACTTTATTAGGGTTACAAAGGAACCAAAGGAGTGAGAGGAAGAATTGGATACACCGGACCTGAGGTAGTTGACAGGAAACAATTGTTAAACTTTTACATGCTGTTCAGACCACCAGGACTTTACTTGTTCACCTTACTAACATCACTTCTTCTGTTCAGGGCGATTCTGGGCCTGATGGAGAGGATGGTGCATCTGGTTTCTCTGGTGCAATTGTGAGCCAATAATTTTGGAAAACTTTATTATTACCTATATTGTTTTGTGTTTAATAGCGAATTCCGGAAAAGTCCCTAATGTGTATTTTTCTTGCTCTTCTTCATAGGGCCTTCCTGGGTTACCAGGGGACCCCGGTGAAACTGGCCAATCTGGATTAAAGGTAATGGTATTACCAAAAAAAGAGATCTTTGTTGTGGCAGATCTATATGGTGTTATTTTTAAATGTGTGTAAAGTTTATCCAGAATTATATTCAGCTTGCATTCATAATTCATTACCATTTATTTGTGTCATGCAGGGTGATGTCGGAATTGAAGGCCCTCGTGGAGGAGTGGGTGTCACTGGAAAGACTGTGAGCAAAACAGCATCTTGAGTAACACATATCACCACCAGCATTTCCTCGTCTTTGAATGTTTTTTCATTCCATTTCATTCATCAATTCAGTCAATAAAATAGGTCACACACGGTAGCTCCATCTGATATTTCAAAGCAGCATCTGTACAGTCATGCTGACTTCTCTAGTTATAATAAGTTCATGGCAAAATTTCTGATTTGACTATGAAATTCATCTAAGGTGCTATTTTTCTGACTGGCTACAGGGTCCTGTTGGTGCAAAAGGTAAACCTGGAAAACCAGGCATTAAAGGTATTAAGGTAAGTTGCTTTACTCTACAAATGTTTACAATTGTTGTGTGGTGTACTTGCTGAAATGTAATGGACAAAAGGTTGCTGGTTTACGGCTGTTCAACAGGTTTAATTAATTACTTTAATTATTTAGCTAGTTAGCTAGCCAATTTGAGCTACCAATAAAAGTCTACAGATCTCAACATTGTGGCCTTGAGAAAAACCCTTAATCTAGTGTATGCCTCTAAGGGGACTGTCCCTTCAATAAAGTTCTGTTGAACAGCTATATTTACATATAGACATTAGCACACATTCGCAAGAAAATAAAAATAGATGACAATTATCTGCATAAATATCTGTCTTTTAATGTCAAATGTTTCCCCGTTTTGATTAAATGTCAGTGTCATGAGTTTCATTTCCTATTGGCATGTGAGAGGGAGTTTTTCTGTTCCTTTTTTTTTTTTTGTCTGATTGAATCTCTTCTATTTCTTTTAATTGGTAATATAATCTGTGATACAACCTTTCTAGTGGAGACAGCAGTGACCAGCAGTCATTGTGCTTTTATGAACTTCATTGCTTTGAGAGATTATATGCCATGCATGTCAAAGACTGAAATTATAGTGAAATTATACAATCAAACTTTGATGCTTGTTATCTCATAATTTTGAGACATTTTACAGAGAGGATCATGTGCTATCATACATTTTTCAAGGTTAGTTCACCCAAAAATGAAATTCTGCCATATTACTAATAATTAAGTTGTTCATATAATAAAAACCTGTATCAGTTCCTTCTGCTGAGCACAAAATAAGTTATATAACTGTTCGTTAATGGGTTGCCTTTGACTTACATAGTATGGAAAAAATTACTAGGGGAGATGGTTTGGTTTGGTAGAAGAAATAAATTCATATAGGTGTTGAAACAACTTGAGGATGCATAAAGAATTTAAATTTTTGGATGAACTATCCCTTTAACTGATTTGCAAACAAGCTGAAAGTGGTTAAAATGCTGAAGAAAATATCTCCATAGCTTACCAGTTACAGCACATACACAGACTTTCTGTAAGGCATTCACAAAGAAACCTAAATATTCATAATATATTGTAAAATCCATTGTATTTGTCAGCTTCTCATTAAGCTGATAAATTTCCAGCTGAGTCATAATTTGTCCAGACTTGTCTAAAACTTTGAACTAAAAAATAAAAATTCTGAGAAATATCCCCGTCTTTCAACAGGGTTCCATAGGCAAAACAGGAAAACAAGGTCCTGAGGGTCGACAGGGACAGAAGGTTGGCACCAAGACATACAGACATAACTAATTATTATTTTTTTCCTTTTTGTACATCTGCTGCTGACTAAACCTTTATTTTCTGCATAATTAGGGTCAGACAGGAGCACCTGGATTCACAGGAGACCGTGGAGAGCAGGGTTACTTGGTGATTAAATCACTCAGAAACCTTCTCTTTCCATTTCTCTTACTCATATTGTACCACCAGAAAAATCCAGGTAGTGATCTCACTACTATCTTTTTCACCTGTCGTGTTATAAGGGTTATCCAGGAGTTCCAGGAGACCGTGGAGTGACAGGACCAAAGGTCTGTTCTCATAAAATCACTTATGGTTATCAGCAACTAAAATTGAGAGATTTGCACAGTGGATCCCCCTTTACTCATAATGTTCTACAAACACATAATATTTTACATAATTCCTATTAAAAGCCTTGCCTTGAATCAACACTTGGTGACTAACTTATGACAAAGAAAAATTCTCTTTCTTTTTGCTTTCATCTTCAGGGTTCTAAAGGTACAGATGGCTTTCCAGGAAGTGACGGGGAGCCGGGGGAGGATGTGAGTAACAAATTGTTTCTGTTGAGATATTTATTCAAAAAAAAAAAACAAAAAAAAAAAAACTTTTTGTTCTTAATGAAAATATTCATATCTCCAGGGTCCCCTGGGTGTTCCAGGAGTTGTGGGGGTGCCTGGGCCTTTTGGACCTAAGGTAAGAGAATATGTATGTATGTATGTATGTATGTTAGGGCTGGTGAGCGATTAAAATTTGTAATTTAATTAATTAAATGATGTGGTGATTAATCTAATTAATCGCACATCAAATTTGGAGAAAGTACTTTGAAAAGATCATTTAAAGTCGTTATGCAAAGCATCAAACAGAGATAAAATAACATTAAAAAAACTCTTACATTAAGATAAAAAAGTAGTTTCAGCAAGAAATATTTTGTAAATAAATATTCATTTCAAAGGATTTTTTTCTTTAAAATAAGCAGAAAGTTAATAAATGTCCCTCTTCCTCTTTTCTGTAGGGTGTCAAAGGTAATCGTGGTGAGAGGGGGCGACATGGAAGAGTAGGAACTGTGGTAAGCTGTGAATATTACACTTCCCTAATATTTCAGAAGTGCGTGACACACTTGTGATAGCATATGAAGCCAAACAAGGTTGATCTGTTGACTGACATATGACACCTTTTGAGATCAAAACAAAACCAATATTATTAGTCTTTGGGGAGTCATTGTTATGTTTGTTAGTGTGGAAGTCCCCAAAAATATATATACCAGATGTTTTGGCTATATTATTCCAGACGGGAAACTACCCAAATGTTGGGGGAATTACCAGACTGTAGCCAGACCCAAAAGTGAAAGTGAAACTGCAACTTCTATTTATACTTAAGGCAGTTTCACTACATTTAAGCCATTTCCCGAAACAGCAGTTAGGATCAGTTTACTTACTAAATTATTTGGATTTTCCGTTAGTTTTCCCCCTAAAGGAAATTAATACTGTACTATACCATGTACTGTATATCATAGTATGACCATAGCATAAACAAGTAGTTTAGTTTATAAAAGGCAATATTTATTTATTTAAATGGGACCAACTTAAATACTTGAAGGGTACCTATTATGTAAAATTCATTTCATTCAAATTGTTTGAACATAAATCTGTGTTGGCAGTTTGTGAACACTATCATACTATAATGCAAAAACTTCACCCGCTCCTGTTAATCCCCTAAAATAATAAGCAGTGTCTCAGAACAAGTCGTTCACAGAATCTGTAAAATGCCCACAACAGTTGACAGACTCTGCCATATTAGCAGTGACCCCACCCTGAGTGAGCCACACACAACCCTCCATGTTTATCTTCAAGCTAGACTGAATTCCGAGAGCTCACTGACAGCAGGGATCCTAACACAATCAAGGTCCGGAAACATAGTAAGGAGGATATGTTTAAAATAATACATGAGACATCAGTGGTTCAACACAAAAAAATATATATATATATATATATTTTTTTTGTGAGTAATTAATGAAAGTATTTTCATTTTTGGGTGAACTATCCCTTTGTGTGCAATAAGACATGAAAGAGAACTTAGTTTACTCACGTGCCATGTGACAGCCTCTTTCACTGCACTTGCTTCAAATGTGTGCTCTCAGAAAACTGTATATCAGATGTTTAAAATGATGTGGCTTTAAAACTCATGAGGTCAGTGAGATAGACATAACAGATGTGTTTTTTGAGTGTCTGAGGCACAGCCCTAATCTGGCAAAGGGAGCTGGGAGCAGCAGCTCATTTGCATTTAAAGAGACATGCATGAAAGCAGCGTGTTTCTGCTTCTACTCTAAGTAGGGATTTTCAAAATGATATAATAAATGATCTTTGGGTTATTTTGAGCTGAAACTTCACAGACATATTATGGAGACTCAAGAGACTTATATTATATATTGCAAAAATGAGCCTAATAGGTGCCCTTTAAAGCAGAACTGTAAACATTGTTTAATACTGTTTGTTTTGCAATATCAAGAGCATACACTTGGACATTTATTTCATAGGGTCCACAAGGAGACAGTGGGGATGCAGGAGTTCCGGGAAAACCTGGACCAAAAGGCTTACCTGGCCCAACAGTATGCAACTGATTTTAGTCTCACTGTTTGTTGATTTTAATTGATTTATTAAACAAATATTGTTTTTTTTAAATCCAAAATGATGATACAATGTTCTGATCTATAGGGTGCCAAAGGAGAAACAGGATCAGATGGTGAAAAGGTGACATCAAAAGCACATAATATCAGTATAATATTAGCCACAAACATTTGTATAGTATTACATAAAACAATTCTATGACCTATGAGCTATTGTTATTTATTTTTTTATTTTTTTTACTCTCTCAGGGGGCAGTAGGGAGAAAAGGAGGAAAGGGTGTTAAAGGAGATAAAGTACGTCTGCTAGAATCTGAACTAGCCATCACAATTTCTCTTCCTCTTTCCATTACACTAGACATGGTTTTTAGTTTAACCACAGTTTCGTCATCTTTTCACTTCACAGGGAGACGGCGGATCTCGTGGTGACAAAGGGCAGGTTAGTCTCACTGATGGGTTTGAACAATATTTTCCGTCACAAGTGTGGCACAGCGGTAGTCCACAAGCTCATGACATAGAATGACACAGATGTGAATCTGGACTACACTGTTTCCCCATTTTACCCTCAATCACTCTATTAATTCAGTGTCACGTGATCCTTTAGAAATCATTGTAACATGATCAAGTGATCTGTTTTATGTAGTAAAAGTATGTTTAAAAACTAGTATGTTTTATTTCTGTAACTGCTGTTCATCACTTTAAGTAACTGAGATTTTTTTCTTATGTGATGTAGCGTGGGGTGAAAGGTCGTTTCGGTCGTGATGGGCTTCCTGGTCCCATTGGACCTCCAGGTCTTCCAGGTCCCAGAGGGGACAAAGGCCCAGTAGGAGACCAGGGAGTGAAAGGACAGAGTGGGCCAAAAGGAGTACCAGGTGAACCTGTGCGTATCATCATGTTTACTATGAGCGAGAAATTAATTCTGAGTATTTGAATGTGTTTTAGGCTTGAAAGCAAATATTGATTTCAGTTGTCAAATATATTCGTTCATCTCTCTCTGGGCAGGGTCCAGGACTGACGGATGAGCAGGTATTGCAGCTGTGTCAAGGTGTGGTCACCGCTCACATATCCCAGTATGCTTCATCTATACGTGCCAAATGCGTACAGGGCTGTCCGATCAACAACCGTACGCTCATCGGACCCCCAGGAGCCACAGGACCCCCTGGAAGTCCAGGCAAACCTGTGAGACAATATACGAGACACCACAACATTGGCATATAAAAGCACTCTTACTTTAAAAAATAAATATATAATATCACACTGAATTTCATTCAGGGTAAAGCAGGAAAGGTAGGTGCTAAAGGAGAAAGAGGTCCTCAGGGAATGAAAGGTGTAGAGGGCCAGAAAGGAGCTACAGGGGACAGAGGTATTACTCTGACTTTACTTTTAAAAACACAATTTTAGTCCACCCAAAAAAAATTTTTCCGTCTTCATTTACTCTACTCTACCAAGTATGACTTGGATTCTTCTGTGAACACACGGACAAAAAAAAGAACGATGTTCAAAACCAAGAGTTCATTCATACAATGGATCGCTCTTTGTTTTTCTAAAGGTGCTAAAGGTTTGAAAGGCCAGAGGGGTGATCCTGGAAAAGGTCTTCCAGGGCATGATGGTCACCAAGGCCTCAGAGGTAGGATTTTTATCTCTCCGCTATTTCAATAACTGTGGATTAGATGTAGTTAAATCTGGTTTTTATCTCCAAACAGGACTGCCAGGCCATCCAGGAGAACCAAAAGACGGAATTGATGGGCCGCGAGGACCCCGTGGTTTTCCCGGGCCTGTGGGTCAGCCTGGCATGGTCGGCGATGCAGGAATACCTGGCGTGTGCGAGGCACGAGACTGCAGCATTCATGCGCCTGTAGTACGCAAAGAGATGGGATTGGTCAAAGGTCCTCTAAGCCAGGCCTGAAAACAGGGACTAATGTGAGCGACCTACGACAGGAATTAATCTCCAGCAGAGAAAATAGTGCTGTCAAATAGAAGACATCACACAGAAAGACTGGAGCCAAGAAATGTTTACCGAAAATGAAACTAGACAAATGAAAACTACCAGCACTTTTGGTTTCATTCACCAACTTTGTTTCATTATAAAAACAGTACAGATATGTAAATAACTTGTAAAGCATCTTAAATAAATCCACCGTGTACTGAAATATCAAGTTTTTTGTCCTCATCAAGCTGTATTAAATATACATTTGTTTTAAACATTAAGCTGTTTAATTTTGTTGCATGAATATAGGGTAACCACACAATTTTATGATCATTGTTCAGACCATTATCATACATTTTTGAATAACTGTAAAATCAGTTTAGAAAATAAAAGTTTTTTTCTGAATAAATTATGAAAGACAAAACTAATTTATGACTGAAATATTTATTCATGTCAGGAAACATAATCATTTATAGTTTAAATAAAAGGAAGAGTTCAAAAAACAAATTAAAGTAGTAGGTGTTTGGCAGTGTGTTTTTAGAGTTGACTCTTAAGGCCTTTTTTATACAGTGACTTCAGAGTATTTGAACACATTTAGCCTGATGTTATTTTAAGTATATATTAGTATATATCAAAAACAATTTGAATTTGTTTTAAAAAAATACTGCACAAGCACAATTTCAAAACATTGTCAAAGTGGGAAAAAAGATACAAAAAAATCCACATACATTTTTTGCATTATTTTGCACAAATAATACTTTCATTTGAATAGATTGTTTGATATGCTTTAGATATCAGTCCATTGAACCAATATTACTAAACATTCATTCATCAGAGGTAGATAGAAAATTAAAAAATATTAAAAAAATAACCTTTCATTACCATTTGACCTCATCCTAAAATAATAATAATAAATGATTTCCTCCCCACTAGCTTGTACTAACTTGAATAATGCCTGAAACTTGTATTACGAGGGCTTCCTTTGTTTATTTGCTTCTTTGTGATGAATCGCTTGTTGTATCCCTCAATTATAAGTCTCTTTCGTTTCAATAAAAGGGTCTGCTAAATTACATCTTTTAATTTGTCTCAATGTACACTTACTATGTCTATGCCATCCTATTCTATTTCTAACCGTATAGCATAAAATATGTACTATTCCTATGCTCTAAACTAATAAAATGGAGCCCTGCCATAATAAAACTATTGCTAGAGAATTAAAAAGAATCTGTTGAACACTCGCTTTATCCCATATCACTGTAAGTGGTTTGAACATTGCTTCTGTTGTTTCTGTATGCATATGCAACACACAGCAGATACACCACAATGGATATGACCACCAAGGCGATGGGCAGGAAAATACCTAAAAATAAAGTAGGAAAATCCTCAGAAATGAAACCAAAAATATTCTGTTCTGAAGAGTACTTCACACACATAGTGTTTGTTTTATATTACCAGTGTGACCTCTGCTCACAGGCTTGATAAGTGGTTGTTGAGGGACTCTTTCGCCTAAAACGAAACAAAAAAAAATGTTTGAAAATGAACTGGCTACCCAACAATAAACAATATATCACTGGTGGAAAATGAACTTACCATAAAAATGTACACGGTATTCAGTCAAAGAAACCTTTAGAAATAGATATAAATGCTGGTTAACGGTCAATTCAAATGCTCATAAAGACATACAGGACCTGTGGTGCAGAGAAAATGACTTACTCTTGAGCATATTACAGCCAGGGTGATATTGACACAGTCAGTCAGAACGATTCTCCCAGCGAACACCGCTTTGCATGGACTATGACACTCTGGGGTGGACTGCAGAAATGTTGCAATAGACTGAAGGATGAAAAAGCATGAAAGTCAGTACGCTGCAGCATAGACCGAATCTATCACTGAAATTCTTCAATCTACTCACATGATCCTGTGCAGACCAATACTGATCACAGTCTGGGCTCTTCATTGCTTATTCAGATTGTACATGGAGCAGTTCTTCCGCACAGGTGTAGTTTTGTGTCGTCTCTGTGACTGTAGTGAACACTGAGGGAAGAGAAGTATAAGCTGTCTGTCATTCAGAATTGCCATTACTATATATTTACAAAGGGAATCATATATAAAAAAAAAGTCATAAGCTTTTGTTATTAACTTTATATATGTCAGAGTATCCAGGTCTGTGTTTGTGTGCGTGTATTTTGTCTATGCTTGTGAGGACCAAACGTCATAAATTACCATTGTGAAAAACAAGATGCAGGGAGCGTGGGTGGATCCAGATCCAACTCCTCCCACCTTATGTATACCTAAGCCCAAACGTCTCCACCCCGATTATAAACCTAACAACTCCACCCCCTAGATGTGGCTCGAACCACGCCCCCTTGATCTTGTGTTCTGCAGCGAGGGGCTACTGTAAATACTGTAACATGCTCAGCAACAATTACGTAATGGGGAATCCCAAGATAACAAATGGAGTTTTATCAAGTGGTGTTTAGTTTCTCCACCAAACATCTCTTCAAATGAACTGCATGCATACATTTTTAACAACCTTAAGATGCGATGTTAAAATGAAAAAAAAAAAAAAAAAAACAGCTCGAGAACTGCGTAATGGTAAACACAACAGAGACAGAATTAAAACCTAGAAAAAGCTAAACTTACAGAAATTAACAATTAACAAAAACACACAGATAATAAAACGAGCATAATCACAAGCTCTCGTGCTTGTTAGACCGCTCTGACGTAAATAGCCGCTGCAGCTTCAAAGAATCAAGCATCAAGCATCAAGCATCATAGCTACAGTATGCAATATGTAAAGTGAGTGAATCGGAGGAATGTAAGCATGAAATATCTTACCAGGTGCAACAAAGACTAATAGCGATATGAAACTAACAAAAACTTCTCGTATCCAGCACATAGCGAGTGCTAGTCTGACGAAGTGTCTTGTGTATAAAAGTTTCAATCCTCATTGCAGTTCCGGGTTTCACAACACGAATGCGTCACCGTTGATTGCACGTGTTACAGAACTCCCCACATCCTCCTCACGATATAAACCCACTGTCTGTAGTAGGCTATATAAAAGGCAAAGAGTCGACAGCATACTACAGTCAGAACCATGCATCACTTCTCAGAATTAGTCGCTTTTCTTGTAATATTAGGTAAGACTCCACCTTTATTCCTGGGAACAATATCACGCAGACTCTGTTGATACAGGTTGACATGAGGTGTTTTATTTACAGCTGTGGCGGAGGGAGCGCGGCGCGAGGTTCGATTCTTCAGTGGTGAGGACGCAGTCTTAAGTTGTGCGGCGAAATCAAAGCCCGACGTCCAGTACCGTTCCGTCATATGGTACAAGGTAAAGTTAAACATATATATATATATATTATTATTTTTTTTTCTCTCTAGAACCTTGCGTTTTCCCCTTCATGCACATGTTTTGTTCTGTATCTTGAAATCTACCCCTATATGTTTTTGAGAAATGTATTGTTTCAAATGAATATTTCATTCAACTTTAAGCTAAACTTCTGTTCTGCAGGTTTCTGGAGAGCCTTCCCAGCTGTTATCTGGACTTGTAAGGAAGAAACTAATTGAAAACAATGGCACAGTGGAAAAATATAGAAGTGTCGAACGAGAGGTCGAGCTGCTTGAGAGCTCAATGAGCCTTCTTCTGACTAATGTAACTGCAGAGGACAGTGGGATATACAAATGCTTTCTGTCTGCTCCCCTTGGCCATCAGAACCAAGAAGGTGAAATCGTTCTGAAAGTCGATGGTGAGTATGGGGATTTATAAATGCCACGAAAAGTATTTGAACATATTGGAGTCACACTTAAAATATAGAAATGTTTCAGACATTTTTGGAGCTTTTAGAATCAGGATCAAGTTTACTGGGGTGATCTAGGCTACATTAAACTGTGGTGTAGTAGTTATACTACACAATAATATCCTTACAGTTTTAAGTGTGGCTTCCAAATACTTTTAAGGCCACTGTATAGTTCAGCTATGAGCAATAGCTCACAAACTAACAATCTGATCTTCATGTGTGCTTTTTTCTCTTCTTTATCATTTTTAGAGGATGGTACAGTTGAGAAAATTCTAGTATTTAATATAAGTGATACAATTTATGGAGTTCTGGCTGTCCTAGTACTCATTATTGCATTCCTGATGTTCTGCATAAGCTATGTAAGTAGCCAACTCAAATACTTAAAGCCAAGATAGTATTTAAATACTTTGAGTCAAGATGTTATGCATGTATTTTAAAGATACTGACCAGAGTTATGTTTACCTGCAGGTTTGTTTAAGGAATGTTTTTCTAAGCAACAAGAAGCTTTTAAAAGACTCTTTGCTGAAAATACAACATCAAGAGAAGAACTTGATTGTACCCGAACATTTGATTTGCAAGACTATGCCTGAAGTGTATGTGTGATGGTAACTCGAGTACATGGATTATGGCTCAGTAGAAGTTAAATGAAGCATTGTGCACAGGACATGGAGAGTCCACAGAGCTTGTGCTGAAGAGCACCATCGGCTGAATCACAGGATGTAGCAGCCTACTGCATAAGAGAGTCAAGGTGCAAAGAGTGACAGAAGCATGCACAAAGGATTCAACATCATTTTGCATTATCTTTTGAAAACTGAATTTTACACAATGAAACAGTAAGACCAAGATCAAGACCAAGATTTATTTGTTTCGGTGTTAAAATTGTGCATGCTTCATTAATGTTGGTGAACACAGTGGAAGTGGAGGAGGACAGTGTTTGGATGGAGTTATGCTCGGAGATCAACGTTTGTCAGGCACGCCTTCAGGTTTTCCACCAAAGAAAGTAGATGATAGTTCTCAGATTATAGCTAGGCGAATAACACTTTCAAATTCTTTTTTGAAATTATTTTTTTCAATGTTATCATTCTAATAGAAAAACAAACAATAAAAAACTACCTCATAAAATATTTTCCTGTTGATAAAAACAAGTGTATGTTTGGTGTTCCAATTTTAAAATTCTTACCCTTTTAGAAGAACAGTCCTCACCTAAGTTTCCTTTTTTTATATATCTCTACAATTAGAAAAAAAACAGCCAAGAAGAGAATAAAAAATGACTACTAAGTACTTAGAAGCAATGGGTTCTGAACAAAAACAGAAAAGGATACAAGATTTAATGGCGCTCTCTGGTGGCTGGAAAATCACAAACACTACTCACTAAGTTGAGCAGTTAATTGTTTCCACATATGTCACCTGTGCACTGCTGTAGGAAAACTTCACTCCATTATTTGTATATCACCATAGTAAAAGATCTCTATCGGGGGTCCTTAGAAAAATAGGTAATTTCAAGTATAGGTCTCTGCAGGAAAGTAATGGGAGTTACCAGATCGAGGCATTTTAAGACCAGGTTACCTGATTGGCTGTTGTCATAGTGATGATAGGTTTAGGGGTGGGGTTAGGTAAGTGGGGTACTTTTGATTGCATGATTTAGAAACCCCCTGTAGTTTGAAAACACCACAAATTCAGAAATCTTGTTTATTTACCTACTAAGTGTTCAAATCAGTGGGCGGGGCTTAGTCACACTATTACATCATAAAGTGGCACATTCCACAAGCTGTCGTTTTGCCAGTCTGGCTTCAGTATAAGCTGTTTTTAGACTAACGAGAAAGTTTTGAATTCTGAAACGTGCATAATGTTCAAGAGAATTTTGATTTCTTAGTTCATGACCCCTTGATACACCTCTTTTTTTTTATTAGTTGGAAGGTTCATTATTTATTTTCCTAATGTCCCTTGATTTTCCTTTTCTTGATGCAAGGTGGTGAGGAACCAAAACCAAACCACTGTCATGTGTCAGACAAACTCCTCAGGTTTTAACTCCAATGGCTGTAAATTCAATCATTTGAAACTGTCTTCAGCACTTGAGCATAACCAGTCCTGTCTGGCCATTTATCAAGCTCACAAATGAACTCACAAACCTGTGTGACATATCCTTATTATAAATTATGCACACACAGAACTGGATGTTATTTATGGTGGCGATGATGGGGTTCTTCGACCATCTGACTGCAATAGTAAGCATGCTTGAACATGAAAAAAGAAGACAAACTACTTTGCCACAACCACTGACCCACAACATAAGAAATGACTTTCACCTCAAACACTCAGTTAGCATTCTAGATCTTATTTTTTTCAAGCTTAAATGGAGTGTTTCATTTTTAAACTCATGTTGGGTCTGACATACTTTTATGAAACAGTAACACAAACCAAACCACATTTTACATAATGTTCCAATGGAAACCTGGCACTATGGCGAGCGCTAAATGAAGTCCTCATGATTTACATAAACCTTGACTTATAATCGTCAATGAGTCACTTACTGGATTTGATAATATGACTGGCGCTCTGTCTATTTATTCACCACACCAGTCAGTTATGATATCAAATGGTCTGGCTGATATTATTAAGTATGTGTTATGTAAAAAATGTGATTCTTGTCCAGTCAAGCACAGATGTGAAGGAGCGGGTAAACACAAGTTGATAAATTATTGTTTTCTCCTTCATTATTCCTTTATCTGACTTCTTTTCTAAACATGCCTGTAGTTCTGAAATTACAGAAAATAGCCTTTTAAAAATGGTTGTTCAGACTTCAATGAGTGCATCATTTTCTTAATTAGCTTAACTAATTAAGAAAGTAAAACTATGTTGGTTACAGTATCAATCAATACAGTCACCCAAACAATCTTTTTGCTAATCAATAAATAATTAACTATTAATATTGCTTACTGTTTTGAAATAATATTTCTGCCTGTTTGATTTTGTATGTTTAATTAACTAAATATTTTATTATTATTATTATTTATTTTTTAATCAGCTAATGTGTTATGAAAGAATATTTCAGCATACGGTATTTTAAATTAATTAATTCTGTAGCTCAACCTTACAGCTAACCAATAATAGCCTAAATATTTTTATAAAATATTTGAATGTGTTTAAAGAAACACATTAGCTACCAATCTAATACTAATATGGTAGCAAGTCGCAGTTCAGAACGATTCTGACTGAATCTGATTTCAATTTAAACCGCCAACTTTCCTGAATCTTTTTAAATGACTCGTTCAAACGAACCGACGATTCAGAGTCATTTGTTGTCCAATTTGAAACGTGCTCGCTGTTCAAGATTGTGTGTAGGAAACTGGCGCGCACTTTAATGAGACATATTTGTGTAATAAATCGCAACTAAAAGACAACAAAATAGGTCAAAATATTACTTTACATTCCGTAACAGTGTCTTAAAGTAGACAAAAGAGCTTCTGTGATATTTCCACATCCATCTCCGGATTAGACATCATCTGCTTCATTAAACCAGAAGAAGCCCGCCATTGTGTGAGCAGCAGTCAGGGTGTAATTCCTGGATACTGCTGCTGTCTGTCCTTTAGTTTGGCCATGACAGAGAGTGCAGTGTTTGACTGACCGGAGAAAGACAGCAGTGTGGTTTTCTGCTTACTGAGAATGCATAATAACGTGGAGACATTATTGTGAGTCTGCTACTGTAGGCCTAATGTGCTGGAGACACTGTGGCTTTGGTTGAAGAGGTTTCATCAGACAGAGGCTTTGCCAGGCTCCCACAGGACTCCTCTAATTAACTACCATGAGTTTTGAGCAGGACCACAGTCCAACAACAATGCTCCATCTCCAATGACTGTGAGGGAATAAAGGTGTCCATCTGCTGAACATCTACGACTTTGACTCACAGATATACCTGTGATTGTGGATATCTATTAATATTTTTAAACCCTTGCCTTGACATGAAATATTACTAGATTTATCACATCTACGATACCTCTTAGAAAGACTAAGGTTCTTTGTAGATGTTATGTCAGGATGTTATGGTGTTGTTGCCAGGGTTTTGTATGTGGTTGCTACTGTATTCTGGGTGATTCTAGAGTGTTGGCAGGTGGCTGATAACTGGCAAAAAAGACAGCACCAAAGTTTGTATGATATTCTGGCAACTAGATGTAGATAGATGGATTTATTTCTTTATTGGAACAAAAAATATTTGGAGACATTTTGCATTACATCACTTGCTCACTGATTGATCCTCTGCACTGAATGGGTGCCATCAGAATAGAGTTCAAAACAGCTGATAAAAAAAAAAAAAAAAAAAAAAAAAAAAAAAAACACAGTAATCCTTTTGACCTCAGTCAATAAATCATGTTGTCTTGTGAAGTGAAGCAATTTCTTGATGGATTTGTTTCTTACAAGCACACAGCTTTTCGCTTCACATGACATTAACTTATGGGCTGGAGTCATGTGGATTACTTGTGTATTATTATGATGTTTTTATCAGCTGTTTGAACTCTCATTCAGGGGGCATCCATTCACTGAGGATCCATGGTGGGCAAGTGGTATTATACAGCTATATCTTTCAAAATCTGTTCTCTGCATCTTGGATGGCCTGAAAGTGAGAATTTGTATTTTTGGGTGAACTATTCTTTAAAAAATGCATTGAAAGCTTAATTTAAAAACTCACATAACTTAATATTAACTGTAAAGGCCTTAAATTGTGTCAGAGCCAGGAAGACACATTTCCAGACCGTTTCTCCAGGTTGAGCTTACTTTCACCACACGATGGTGCTGTCTGTTTAGTTTGACTAGATAGACGACCACTAGCCTTATAGTCAGGGAAATACTTAACTAAACGAGGCCATTTGCTATCAGCGTTGATAACAGTCAAGACAAAGTAAAACACACCAGCTTTGATTCTCTGTCATGAGGCAGCAATTCATGGACGATTATCTTAGAACAAGACCAAGAAAGCGTCTGAAAGTAGCTCTATCCAAAAATAAAATATGAGGAGTTTAGTTAAAGCCGTCACAGAATTTCAGTAGTTAAAATGTCAGCATAACTTTTTCACACTCCATACTAAAATACTTCTGTTGACGTCATTGCAAAAGTACACAGCCGCTTATCTTACTCTTTTTTTTTTTTTTTTTTTTTTGGCAATCTCCTACCAATTTTTTCTTGTTAATATTATATATTAACTTGAAATTTCACCTTTTAATTAGTAAATCTTTATTATTATTATTAATTTTAAGTAATTTCAAATACCCATTAAAGCTGATTTCACATAATTATAATAATTTTACAATATATTCAGTGCACACAACTACAGTAGCATGATAAGTGCTTCCACTGGTGCATTGACTAGAACTTTGTTCACATGGAAAACTGAGGTTCAGTAACAGAGCTGAGGAAGACATACAGTAGCGCTATGACTCTCAGCGTAAACCTGCACCATAATTCTTCAGATCAACGTTTTTCTTGGGTTTCCATATCCTCCGTTACATCTCCTCTCTGCACACTTCTTTGGCTTTTTTTATTTTTTCCTTTTGGAGGATGGCTGTGGACGGTGCCATGGCTGTCATCCTGCAAAGCTGCTTTATTGCAGGTCGGGGGTCCGGGTTCTTCCTCAAGCCTTCAATTCCTCATTTCCACAAGCTGAAAGCAGGAAATATAGAGCCTCTGGAAGGAACCACCAGTGGAAGCTCATAACCATAAATATACCCACAATATTTATGTTGTAACTTTGCTCATCAATTTAAGTGTTTATTTCCTTTTTATTTTTTTTTTAAATCAAGAGACAGTTGGGGTAACAGTGTTTTGTCAGGGAAAGCAGCCAACAGAATTTGGAACAATCTTTACCACCCACATTTTTAATCAATGCTAATACAATGACGGTATTAAACTATGTCAAACACACAGTCCTAATAAAAGAACAAATAAATATTATAATAGTTGAAACTAAAGACTATAACTAATCTATCATGATGATGCTGATGACCTTCTGACCATGGCCCATGAAAACACTGATTTCTTTTGCAAGCCAGGTATCGAAAGTCATCCAAGATACACGTCAAAACATTCTGATGCTGTCAAGTTTCTGAAGACTTGCTTTATCATCATTGGAAGTGTGTAGAAACATTGCAATCAACAATGCTCCTTTCAGTATATAGCAGCAGGTCATGTAGCTTTAAACCTCTGTTTTTGGGTCCGGGCTGCAACCAGAGCCTCGAACATGATTCACTGGGACTTGTCCATGCAGCCCAGCATAAGGAATGTTAATTTACAGTAATCCTTTGAAGCAAAGGACTGATGGAAGCCTGCTCATTCGACATGCCGTGTGACACGTTTGACTCTGGGAATGAAACAAGGAATGCAGGTTGCCAGGTATGCACCAAAGAGAAGAACATGCAAGGAAACATGGTCCAGCATTAGGCAAGACTTCAATAAAATACCTTCGGCACATTTTTGAAAGCATTAGTCCGAGGCAAATTAAAAAGCACAGTGCAATTAAAAGAAATCACTGTGTAAATGTTAGCATGTGGAAGTTTTCCTTTTGCTCAATTTTTTTTTTTTTTTTTTAATGTAAGGAAAATCCCTGAGGCAGAGTTATGCAGCTGCCTATTATTACTACATACATCTGGTTTTGATAATACCCTATTACAATCAAAATCATAAAAAAAGGTAATGTGGTCCTCTTGAACATTTAAATGTAAAAAAAACACTATACATGCAAAGTTCATCTGTTCATGCCCCCTCTCAGTTCCATGATTGAAAAAAAGGAAGGGATCACTTTAAGGTCTATAACTTGGAGTAATTTGCTCTTGGTGGAGCTTGACCATGTTACGACCTACTCTCTAAATGAACAAGAACTGTGAATATGATTATGTGTCTGCATATGTGTTCAAGTTTTATCATTAAGAGCCTTATGATGGCTAGTTATATAATTTGATTGACGCTAACTGTCTAATTTCTGTCAGCTTGTGTTTAATGGGTTTAATATCACGTAGTAGATTGCTCTTGTGCGAGCCATTAGACAAAGACTTTTCAACCTTTTTGGCATGCAACCCATTTTCCAGAGTTTCAAAATCCATACGACCCACCCATGTAACAGAATTAAGATAAAAACGTAAGGAACTCACATTTTAAGCAGCATATTTCGTCTTGCAAATAACTGTTACTATTAAAGTTTTTGGTCAATTGCAGTATAATTGATCCACTTTTTCAAGCTTAAGTGGCAATATAATCCCATATGCATAATTTGTTAACCCAACCAGAGTTTCCAGAATATACTAATTGGTACAGTAAGCCTAAACTACAAATATAATAATAATAATGATAATAATAATAATTCAAAGCCTATTTGTTTAGTTTAAGTTTTTGTGACTTTGTTAAGTAGCAGGACAGCAGCTTGGCTCTTATCAAAATATTATACAGTAGGTGTTTTTTTTTTTTTTTCATAAGCAAGCAACGTTTTCTAGACATCAGCTGTGTAGCAAAGAAGAGATCATTATTTATTTGCCATTTGACTGATGCAAAATTATGGATCATATGAATTATGGAGCGTGCATCTCATCTCTGCCATTATATTTAATATGGATCAGTATGTAGATAATGTAACTAAGAGTGCTGAGTCTTACTAAGACAAATAAGTGCAAACAGTAGCATTTGTAGGATGCCCAGTCAGTGACAGTTCTGCATATTCACCTGTTTGCAGTCACCCTTGCATTTTAGCAACTTCACATAATAGCTTAAGCATTAGAGAAACTATGTTTTAATACATACAGTAGGTCTAGGATCAGTGCTAAATAAAAAAAAGGGTGACTGCATATTTGTACTCAGCCATTGTGGGGGTGTCTGGAGCTAAACTAAAGAGCATTTATTTGAAATGAGGAATAGCATCATCAATATACCGGTGTCAAACATTCGCATTATTTTAAGACAAAATTCATGGAGAGCAGTTTGCTCGGCACATTTACAGTTGAAAGGTCCCTTCACCTATAAATGTGTTTGGATAGCAGGTCTCATCTGTAGAAACTGGCAAACAGTTTCATCTATGGCAATTGCTGACAGGTTGATTTGACAGCTGTAGCTTCGTTTTGGAGGGACCACGGGCTGTCGAGTTTCCACTAACCAAGAGATGAAATTGTCTGTCCAGACCTACTTTCCCCAGCATTAAAAATGAATATTTCTCTACTGTGAGAGGGTAAAGTCTGGGTTTTGTGAATGTTTCATTGGCAGGACATGCAATTTCCTCTATAGATTCTTTATTCAGAGACCTCCTCCTGTGCGGTGGATGTGGATTCTCTGCAACTCAACACTTCGAACAAAGCTCATAATGCTATTGCAGTATTCCAGCTGAGCAAATATACTAGATGCTCAATGTGTAAAAGGTGCCCTGTTAAATTATGAAAGCTGGTTGTCAAGCCGGATGGAAGAAAACATGCAGAATTTTAGGTATGTCTATTCAAGCTACTTGCTAGAAGAGCTACAGTCTTGACGAAAGATGTAGATAAAACAATGTATTTGTGATCTAAAACTACTCAAGTTAATTCAATTTCAAATGCCAATGTAAATACATGTTAAAGAAATAATTCACATAAAAATGAAAATTCTGGCATCATATTTTCAGCCTCATGTAATTTAAAACAAGAATGTAAAAGAAGATATTTTCAAAGAAAGATGTTCATGTCTTTTTTTCTTTAGTCGAAAAGAAATGAAGGCTTATTCTTCATATAGTGGACTTCAATGGGAGCCAAGAGTATATTTATACAAAAAGTATACCCAAGTTTTTTTTTTTTTAATCTGCAACCTGTTGGCTACTACTGAAATCCACTACATGGAGAAAAACCCTAGAATTCTTATATATATATATATATATATATATATATATATATATATATATATATATATATATATATATATATATATATATATATATATTTTTTTTTTTTTTTTTTTTTTTATCGTTAGGGTGAGTAAATTTTAGCATTTATAATTGTTTTCTGGAAGTGAACTAATTGTTTAATTTTATGTAAAAAAAAATGATGTAGAAAAAAAGTCTAAAAGTTTGAAATTACATGAGGATGGATCAACTGTTCATTATAATTAAATTGTTTATCAGGGAAATCAATGATCAGCTGATCTGTTATACAGACTATTTAATTACACTGGTTATGAATTCAAAATTTATTATAATTTTTCACATTTTCCATGATAAAAGTCTCACGCTAAAATAAATATTTGTTACTTTCCAAAAATATGCATTAGTGATGTTTGGCTTTGCGATCTTGACTAATGAGAAATCCTGGAAAATAACAGGCAAAGATGGTTTTACCACAACATCAGTTACACATTTGGCTGTCCATTTTATTTTTAGTGTATCACACAAGTCTTTAATAAGTGTAAATTGTCACAATTGTCTCTTATTATGGCTTATGGCTAAGTGAAGAGTCCTTTTGGGGTGATATGAAACACCTCAAGGGCATTTTCACTTGAAAAACGGACATTTTTACAGCTCTGGCAGCCAGTAACCCAGCAGGCCAAGGTTCACGGTTCCCTCCAAAGCAACCACCTCAGAGTGGCATGCCAGACAGCTAAATATAACCATCCCAATCAAAATAACCAGGCAGTTGTTTCTGGTTTGGTCTTCAGGATTAATTAACCATCCCAGGACACAGTCTGTGCAAATTACAGAGCAATGTTAGTTACTGTAGGAGGTTGGATATACAGTACGCACATGGAGGCCACAATGCACTACAAATGCAAACATCAGGTTACCTGTCTGGCTCTCCAATTTAATCTTATTTGCTCTCGCCGGGGCTCTACCTACCTGTAAACATCATTCATGTGGCAATGATTTGGTCTGCCAGCAACCACTGGTGTATGAATTCCTGACCTACTCCATGCCACTATTTATTCCCCCAACACTCTTTGAATAACCACATCTTTAATAATCAAAGCTTGGGGGAATGCGATATGGCGGCCCCAGGGCCATTAAAGAGGGCCAATCGGGGTCCTATTCTGCGGCCAAATCGAATAATGAGCCAGACTTTTCAGCACCACATCAAACCAAATACACACACCACCTTCTCAACCAGTTTATTCGGCAACAGCAGCAGGCGCGTTTTAACTAACGTTGCGCAAAATGTTTCACACATTATCATAACGTTGTCAAACTGATATACTTTACCAGTGACATTCGCTCAGAGCCTCATATATATCTTTAATCAGGATTTATATGCTCACAAAATGGGTTTGAGTTAAACAAAATCCTCATACAAATTTTCTAACATCCGTTGATTATAGAGCAAGAAAAGCAGTTCCACATTTCTTTCTTCCATAGAAGCAAAACTTTTTTTGTTGTTTTTTTGAGCTTGAGCTCCCGTTAAATTGTTTCATTGCTACGCTAAAGACGCCCTTTGACTCTGAGTAGAAGACATCATTTGCGTACAAGGTCTCGCAATGAAAGCCATGCACGCTGCAATAAGCCCTGCTTTGTTTCCAATACATCCATGGTAAAACATTTATTAGTCTAATTACAGCAGGCTCCTGTTGAATTTTCTTCCTGTGTTACAGATGCGTTGGCGGAGTTCCCATGTCCTGTCACAATGTCGTTTTATTCAGCACCGTGCCACTGGGAAGGAATTTTGGCGGGTTTGGTGTAACTAACAAACGTCTCAAATAGCCTTCCGCACCTCTTAGCGTTATAATTGTGAGTGCGTCACTTGTTGGCACGGGACGTTTTGTGTTGTGTTTTTTGGATCTTTGGGGAGCTAGTTAATGAGGAATAGGATTAATATTGGACAAGGTTTATATAATGGCTTTGCAGTTTCCGTGGGATAGTATACGATTAAACTGGTTTGCTGTAGCTGCAGTGTGTGGTGTGAGAGAAAGCTGCCCTCACCATGTCATCTGCTTCAGCGCTACTGTCTTTGTGTGTGGGCACAACTCTCGTTTAAACTATGGTCTATATAATCCTGTTTTGATTGGAGCTTAAGTCTCCCCCGCAGAGACTGGTGCCTCGTAGCCGCTCTCTCAGACAGGGAGGCCCCCGAGTGGTGGGCCATCCCCAGAAAACAGTCTCTTTAAGCAGCATGCTAGATCTCGGATTCATGCCATGCCTTGCGCCTAGACTCATGCACATTTTACACTACAGCTCAAACCACAAACAGATAGCAGGGGAGGAGACCATGAACTTCACTTTATCTCTCACAGACACAGTGCATCCAACAAGCAATGAATCATTCTTTCTTTCTTTTTGCTAGAAAAATATTATATATAAAAATATTATTTATATTGATTTTTAAAATAAATTTTTGAGCTTTAACTAACTTATAAAATAATAATTTAGGATGGTAGGACTAAAAACAATAAATAAATAAATATTATATATATATATATATATATATATATATATATATATATATATATATATATTTTTTTTTTTTTTTTTTTTTTTTTTTTTTATGCTCCAAACCAGGGTAGTTATGATTGAACATTAATGATTAATAATAAGGTAACAAATGCCAGTTTGCAATATCAAGCAGCATAAATACTGTTAATATGTTAAAAATGGCCATGTCCACTGTTACTAAAAGTAGTTGGATAGTATAACTTTAGAATATTTATCATGAGGAAACAGTTATTTTCTAGAGCTAAAGTGTTACAAATAACAACTTAAAACCCATTTATTAACCTTTGCAGCAAACAACCACCTATAACACCCTAACAACCAGTATCTATGCCTTAGCAACCATCCATAACATCCTACCCATGTCTTAGCAAAAACTCATAACACCCGTTGTGGCGAGTTTTTTCAGAAGATGTACAATCTTGTTCAGTTCACAAGATGGAAAAACAAGAAAACTAAACACTACTCATACTAGCTCAAGCTGGTAGACAGACGTACACACACAGGCAAACACGGACAGAAGATACATGGGAGGTTGCGCAAAGCTTACAAACATTCTGTGAAAAGGTTAAAGGCTAAACACATACTGTAGTAAAATGCTTTGAATTAAAGGCTTGCAAAGAGCACTAGCCATTAATTTAGAGGCCGGTGATAGCATGTATTCAGTCGGTATTCCACTCCAACAAACTGCCTGTCATTGCTTCAGACATGCTGATGAGAGGAGAGCGTAATGAATGTGTAATATGGGGATAAAGAGTAGACTGATGAAGAAAACAGATCACGTCTCAGAATAAACTCACCTGGACTCTGATTTTCTATTTCAGTCAGACACATACAGTAGATGCCACACGCCCGAATAATATTTATGACACCTCTCAGGATCTAAAAATGATAAACTGTACTCCATACATTACTAAGGAGATAAACAGCTTCAATCGAGCAAATCTTATTCGTAGAATCTCTGGGAATTTGAAACAGAACCATAAGAACATTTTGTCTTCTTGTAACTTAAATGGTTTCTGTTAGTGCTTTCTACTTGCAATTTGCACATTTGTCCTCCATTTGTGAGCACAGGACTTTTTTTTCACATTTAATCTAATATTGTTTTTTGCCTTGTAAACAAATGTAAAAAAAAATTATAAAAAAAAACATGCAATATTAAAAGATAGCATTTTAAATCAGCTTTTATTGTCATATTTTGCAGAATGTAGAATTACTGTACATTATTTTTTCTCATCTATGCCCCAACTTACTGAAACATGTCAATTTTTACAAAGCTCATCATTCGGAAAATTGAGGTTTGCTCTGATTGGCCGAATGCCTCAAGCATGTGATGGAAACGTTGCACCCCTAAGCATAATGTGATGCTCTGTCCTGGCCGGAGCGATTAGACAAAAACATTAAAACCCATTATAAATGAGGCATTTACAAGCGTTACTCTACACAGCTCAAAACTCACGTTTGAGTCATGAGTGGCAAATTCTTTAAATATGAAAACATACTTACAGACTGTGAGTCAGAACAGCTAGCATTGTAGTCTACTTTCCCAAGATCAGGAAACAGTCCTCTATAAAATGTACTGCACACATCTGAATATTTGGGTTGAATTGTTCAAGAAAAGTGTAGAAAATACAACTTAACCACTGATTTCTAGTCGTGTCCCCTTAGAAGGCCAAACAAAGTATTTTCGGTGTGTACCAGTCTTAACTTTTATAAAGAATATCTCTTTGGGTTTAAAACTTTGTCTTTGCAACTTTAAGGATCTTATCTATTCAAGAACAGCTTGTAACACTCTGAAGAAAAAGGAAAACTTGAAATCGCATTATATGACCTCTTTAATAATTGTTGGCCACAATATTTTCATCTTGGTGCTAATGACTTGTGTGTGAGTTTGAATGAGGTCCTGAATAAAATGGCAAAAAATGCTAATTAAAAAAAATACAATCTGGTTTGACGCATATGCCAACCAAGTACTTTTAAGTGGATTAAAAAAATTAATTTGTTACACAAAATTGAGAATTATGTAAATAATGACAGAATGAACGTTTTTCTGTGAACTACAGTATTAACAAAGTCACATTATTTTATTATGAAAAGTCACATTATTATCCTAATTTGTGGTATTAAAATGGACAGAACCCTGAAAAATTATTCCTCACACCATTTAGAAACAAGCACAGGATGACCTGGCAGAGGCCGAGTTGGGTGTTAGACTGAAACGCTGAGTATCATGGCACCAGAAAAGTGTGAAAACAGCAGAGACCATAGAGTGGCCACCTCTTTCTGCACAAAAAACTTGTCAATAATACAGCTAATAAACCAAGCATTCTTTTAAACTCTACGTGTGCAGTACTTTATGTTTCCTTTTGTAATCTGTGGTTAAGGGTGATTTTTATCAGAGACCACCTGTAAGTGTGAATGCATGAGGGAGGTGTGATTTTGCTAACTACTCAAAAGAACTGCTATGTGGAAAAAAAATATTCAGGTTTTACACTTCCAGCCACTTCCTGTACACTGTTTCACCTCAATAAAATCCCTAGGCTGGAACAGTCCGTAACAGTATTCTGGCACCTTAGAATTATTATTGGCAAATGATTTCTAAATCTGATCCATTTTCTGTACACTCCAATACAGTTTTCATTTAATCCACTACAAAAGTTCATTATATTAAGCATTATATAAAATTAATTTAGAATTACAAATTTGTACCAACTTTTGGCAGTTCCTCACTGGCCTCTGGTTATGTCCCTTATGTCCAAAGCAAAACAGTAGCCCTCATTCCTCACAGTTATTTGTGTCAGCTATGGGATTGATATCGCCCTTCTGGGTGCTTGGAAGTAATTCTATAAGCAGCAGTCTTTCTATTATGGTTTAAAAAGGGCAGTTTTGTTTTAGTTCTCCCTTGAAACTGTTAGCTAATGTAGCTACTAGAACCCTATTAAATTCAATAGAGAGCTGTTGCCAAACAAAAAGGAGAACGCAGAATCACAATGGAGGTTTTAATTTGGTCCACAGCAACAGGCACGGAAGCTTGGCTAAAAGTGACTTTTGTCTCCACATACCGCTGTCTGGCCATAAAGGGAGCTCAGAGCTCTAGCTAATGTCTTTTAAATATATGTAACTGTACTCAGCGGCGCTGATAAAGAACATATGTTAAAGATCCTTCTGGTAAGACCTGGAGTCCAGAGGAAGGTGGTGACGGTGTGGTCGACTCACGGCTTTGACCTCTCATGTGATTATGAGACCTCAAGGCTTCAGCGGAAGACGCAAGGTCTTGTGCGGTTGTCTGGCTGAAATAAAACAGCTGACTTAGAGTGGCGGTGTACTGGTCACTTGCAAGGAAACTAGCCACAGCGAGAGAAAAGACGGTAAAAAATAATATTGTATGCCCCATAATAATATCATATCCCATGCCAGACCTGCCAAGAAATTCTCCTTCCAGCGGGAATCATATCGAGCCCATTTCCACCGCTGCACCTGCCATAATGAAACCAAGATGACCAGGCTCAAAAATTAGGCCATAAATATTATTTTACTCCCTCATGACTCAAAGGCTGAAAGTGAACATTAAGCTGGCTAGACCCATCCAGTGGCAGAAGCATAAAAGAGGATTTCTCAAATTCTGATAAAACCCTATAATGAATCAAAACACCAAAATGACATAATTCCCATGCACAATATGCAGATAAAGTTACATTAAAACCACTGGATAGAGCTATATGTTTCCCTGTGTCAGACAGACACAGTCTTTCAAAACCATTACTGAATGAACACAATGGTGCCTGTTAAAACTTCAGGCCTCTAAAAAATTGCATCATTACCTGATATTACATCACCCACCCAAAGGACTTTTAAAATCTTGAGGTCCCCATTGTTATGAGATTTTGCCCTTAGAAAAAAACGATTTTCTCTGCAACAAATAATAGATCGAGACGCCCTGAATCTCACATCTCTTTAAACAAATGTTTTAATAAATGTTATCCCAATTAACAAATGCAATATTTGAAGTCTAAACAACTAGGTTTCATTCCGTGAAACAAAAACTGATTATTAAAATATTTAAAATATATTATTTATAAAATTGTAGTGGATTTGAGCATTTGCCACGACACTCACTGTAAGAAATACTGCAAGCAGAGATACAAACAGTGAAACATTTGTAGCTCTCTTATCGCTAGAATATGGCTCTCCTGGAAAACTCTGATCAGCCAATCAGATTCGAGGACCTGAAAGAACTGTTGTATAAGATCTCACTTTCTTAGTTTTGGGCATTGACATATGGTAAAGTTGTACTCTACAACGGCATACAATGTTGGCCTGTAATATTGTAGCATACATTTCCACAGGATGTCTCGATAGAAAATGTCATTTTCATTGAGAGGGCTAATGATCCCAGATTCCCTTTGCCTCGATGGGCAACCAATGCACCATTACACAGTTAATTGAAAACAGCTAATTATTTCAAGGTTTATTGCCCCAGACAAAGTTATTAATCTGGCGATGCGATGTCATAACTTCCATCTCCAGCATCTGCTTTGGAACAAATGTGTCATTCAGGCGGAGAAGGCTCTGAACATGACGGAGTGATGAGAGCGAAATCGTGCTGCACGAGAGGACCACTAGCGCTCAGGCCTCACAAACAGCATTTCCTGTTTGTGGTTCCACTTGTTCGGTCTTTGAAGTTTGCCATAATAATAGAACCAAATGGAGCTAATGAAAACGCACTCTGTCAGATTAAAAGGAAGCAACCGACTCAACTAAACCAGAACCTCTTACCACAGACACACACCAGGAAAATACAGACATCCACAGTATGATACGATGCCTATAAGGCGCTGCCGCATAGTTTACAGAAGTGGTTTTGTGATGAAAAGAGAATCGCTAATTGGCAAGAGGAAAGGGCAAAACAAACGTCTGATGTGTGGACAGACATTAGAAACTATAACATTAGCATGTGCTTTGTGTTCTGGTCCAGGATATAAAAGTCTATCCCCCTAAAAAAAAATGTAATCATTTACTCACCCTTACGTCACATCAAACCGGATTTTCTTCTGTGGAATACAACAGGAAACTTTTCCCCCCATTACGGTTGAGAGCTTCTCTGTCCAATCAGCAAGTGAATCATTCAGAATGCTTTTGTTGGCCAAATGACTATTGGACTGACTCGTATTGAAAAGATTCGATTCAAAAGAACTCACAAATCGGATATTCGGAAAGATGGTGAGTGATAAACTGTAGTTGGCATTAAATATTCAGAGAAACTTATGTTGCCAAATGTTGTATTGCTGGTGGCCTGCTCTTTAATGAATCACTTAAGTGTTCAACTTTCTTGACTATTATTTTACAGTTTGGTTTGGTGATTGTGGCCCCTGAGGTGACATCTGTGTGCAGTTCATTAGCTTGTAACCCACAGCAGATGGGTGTTCAAATAGTTAGTTTTACATTTACATTCACTACATGGTTTATAAACCTACTTCAAAGCTTTTTTTTTTTGTCTCATAATTCATTTAACATTTCTTCCCCACTTTTTTTCCCCTTTCAAAACCATTAATAGGATAAAGCATAAAATCCTAAAGTAACTGCAAAATGATCTTTCATATTTCTCTCTTGCAAATGTAACAAGGTTGGATAAAATGCCCCAATTTCCCTCCAACTTACATCCTGTAAAATTAGCAAATATTTTATGATCGTTCTGTATATAAATGTTCAGACAGTCAATTTATTTATGTATTCATTTATTTATGCAGTTCAACCACTCTAAAATTAACAACGTATTGATACATTTATTCATTAGCAATGCTTATTCTCTTGTGGAAATGTTCTTTTTTTAGGTTTCCAGGTGCATCTTGTTTACTGTCTGACATTTTATACATGATAAATGGAAAGATAAATGTAAGATATTTGCTTTCCGCTCTCGCTCTCTCTAGAGGCAATGATTATACAGAACATAGCACTAGTTTAACTGTCCGTGACTCAAATGAAACCATTTTGGCAGCACCTACCTGAAGAAAATGGTTATTCATTTTCATTCTAAGAGGTTTTGTGAAGTGATTTCAGTGCCTGTAGCGATAGACAGATTGATGCCATTTGCACCTGTCAGAAAGACTTACAGCTGCTCAGAATGATGTCACATTCCAATAAGAGCCCCATTCTCTGCTGCCAATTGGCCATATCTGTTGGTGTGCCGTGAAATGACAAACGTTACGTAATAGAGCGTTGGGACTTGACGGGAGGTTGGCGAAGTTCTGAAAATATACAACGGCACCATGAAGTACAACATGAACTGCGTTTTATTAGCACACAATATACACATTATCAATCAGTTGACGATATACTTCAGCTGCTGCAGGATGTGTGATCAACAAAGTACAAGATGCTAAACCAGGTTTACACAATGAATTCTGAAGGACATTATTGGCAATTCAGACACAGTCACGTCCCACTGTTGGAGATATTTCGTATCGTTATAAGTGGTTGAAAAAATACTTCAGCACTGAGGAGTATCAGGTACAGAGACATCATTTTCACCGAACATAAAAATAATAATAATAAAAAAAGATCAATAAATAAATCAATTATATATACCATATAAATGTGATAGCTATGTGGAGGCTATGCTTTTTATTTAGCTTTTTGTTCTTTTTAAATTCATTTAACTGTAGCTGGTATTATAACCCTTTACACATTTAAACTCTGAAGGTGTCAATACTGAAAATACAGTATTTTTTTAATATATATATATATTTATCATCAATGTTACCGTTATTAGATAAACTCGCCAACTATGTACACATGAGTTTGTGGCCATGCTAGCTGAACAACTAAGATTCTTACCCACAATATACAGTCAAAGCATAAAGCGGTCTGGATGTAAACATCTTGTGCTGAGAATAATAATTTTGCAACTATGCATGGTTTGCAACATTGCTATGAAAAACAAAGTACCTATTGGACAAGAAAGGCAATACATGACACACTCTGCCTTGATTTCGTAGGGAAGGGGATGGTGGGAATTGTACATAAATACAGATAAGTCTCTCTCTTGTTTCTCAGGGCATCATTATCAGTCAATCGCGTTTTCGAATCCCTTCTGCTCCTTTCGCCACTCTGTGCTCGTTCTACTCCTCCAGGTCTCCAGGCCCAAGCTTTCCGTGCTTCCAGCTCAGTCTCTCTCTTCTTCCTCCTCAGATAGGATGAGATATGAGCTTTATGAACAGCTGCTATAGTGTTCCATGATATCAAAGTGGGGTCACGGGTCGGGGGGACGTGTCACCGGTGAGGGAAGCAGCAGGAGGCACAGAGACACGGTGTGACCACATGAGTATGAATAATCCCGTTTGGATGCGTGAGTGTGTTTTCATCAGGGTAGGTGTGTGTGGAGCATGGGTTAGCAGCTTTGTGGTCTTTGTTCCATCGAAAAGTCTCTTGCTCCTTTTTTTTTCTTTCTTTTTTACTGGCTGGCTCGAAGGGAGGCGAGGTGGTCACTGTGTTGGTTCTGAGCCCGGAAGCGCAGCCTCTGCTTGTTGGACTTCTTCTTTTGTTCTTTGGTCCGGGGGCCCTTCCCCGAACCGCCTATAACAAAACAAACAGAAAAAGCTAATTATTCCCTGGAACTGTTTGTCTCGACTGATCAAGACACAATCAAGAAACGCTGTAAGTAATGAGCACTGAAACCATTATGACGACACATCCATTTCTATAAGCCATTTTGAAATAATAATCAAGAAATCAAATGTTTTCAGTTGCAGAATATTCACGATTAGGAACATAATTAAGCCAGGTTAATCAAATTCCCATCCTCTGTATCATTAAGCAAACACCATCTTTTAAACTTAAAACTAAATTATACTTTAACTGACGTTAAAAACTAAATTATGCATATTAACAGGTTTAATAAGGTTTTTAAATGTTTTTGAAAGAAGTCTCTTTATGGTCACCAAGAATGCATTTATTTGATCAAAAATACAGTAAAATACAATAATATTGTGAAAAATTATTACAATTTAAAGGAACTGTTTTCTATTTGAATATACTTTAAAATGTCCTTTATACCTCTGATGGCAATTTTTAGTGTCACAAGATCCTTCAGAAATCATTCTGATATGCTGATTTGGTGCTCAAGAAAAATTTCTTATGATGGACAGAACTTTTTTAAAATGAACATTAGGCCTATAAATGTCTTTACAGTAACCTTTGATCAATTTAATGCATCCTTGCTGAATAAAAGGATTAGCTTCTTTAAAAAGAAATTCAAAAATATTACTGACCCCAGACTTTTGAGGTTGACCCTGCGTCTCAGTGTGCATACTATCCAACCTATCTCCCCTAAATAGTATTGAAGATTACTACTATCACATAGAATTTAGTATATGCACATTGGGACATGGGCTGAGGTCATTTTTGAGGTACAAAACAAGTAAAATAATGTTTTACTTTACTCAATAAAAAAATATAGTCTTCCCCTTAACCATTTCTTGGAGTTTCTTAGAGGGTTAAAACAGCAAGAGAGACCTTCAGCTGCCTGTTAATGATGTTTTTATGATTTAAAGACAGCAGCTCTCCGAGCAGAACCCCAAACCAAATGAACCTTTCCTCACCCCTACTCCCCTCCTCACACTCCAGCTCAAAAAACAGTGGAGCAAAGTGCATAACACTCGTTCCCTTCTCAGCCAGGCATCTCAGACCAGAATTAATGCAAGCCAGGTGTCGCAGGCAAAGCATTCTGGGAAAAGCTGTTGTGGCATATCGCACACAACGAAGGGTGGCTCGCTAAATCCAACAGTGGCAAATAAGATAACGAGGTGCGTATGATTGAGTGTGTGTGCGAGTGTGTGAACGTCCAAAGGAGAAAGTGTGACTGAGAGGCACAGAAAATTTGTCAGCAGGGGGAAAAACGAGTCAGACTTGGATGCCGGGTGGTATCTGGATCCCGATCTGGCACACATTCTCCACTAGCTGTGCTACGGTTCACATACAGGCTGCAGAAAAGAATCTTTCTATAGTTGTATTTCAAGGCCTGGCTCACAGTCTTATTATTGCACTTGTTCAGGCCATTTAGCACCACAAAATGAGGCAAGGCAGCATAATGTGTGGTGACTTTATCTCAAGTGGGCCTCTCTCTCAAACACGGTCCCAGTGCTTGGCTCGCTCGCAGCTGCCCGATTGCCATTCCCAGCCCCACGACGTGAATTCTGAGAAAATGATTTTCTTAAGTGGAAACAACCCTGAGAAAATGCTCTCTTTTGGTGGCATGAGAGAGAGAGAGAGAGAGAAAAAATTTAACTATTTCGCTTAATCTTCCACCAGCAATTTCCTGCAATTAATACAATCGTTCTATTTTAGGACTGATTTCTTGTGGTCTTGCGATTTGGCACAATGCGAAAATGTTGTCTTTACACAACGGCTCGTTATGCCTTCAGAAACGCCTCGAAAAGCCCTTCGGGTCCATTTTACTCAGTTTTCACTGAACCGAATCTCCATGTGCCGCACATAAAAACAACAGCAACAGTGAAGCCGTTGAACCTCTTCGATAAATGTCGCTTCCAATTGCTTCAAGTGAGCTATAACGGATTTACTCAGGCACGACATGCGAGTCCATAATGACCACAGGCAATTTCTTTTCGTTTTCCGTTTTAAGAGGGCCATTTTGATTCAAGACCGTGTGCTTTATAAACATAGTCTGCAATATGATCAATTTAGGGGCTCGGTTTGATGGCAGTAAAGAGCAGAGGTCTACATTAAAAAGACCTGTGTTGCAGGCCAGAGCACATGTGTGTTTTCCTCCCAACCATTAGAACAATATCCTGTCTCATTAAGTTCTGTTTATAGAAGTGGAGGGCAGTGTGATTAAGTAGGAGAGAACTAAACTTCAGGCTATTGCTGATCAAATCGTTCCAAAGACATCAGTCAAAAAGACATTAAAGGACAGGTTTTTCTAAAAGCCTATTGTAGGAAATGTTTGTCAAGGGAAAGTTACAAGTTACCAGATGGTACCTGGGTACCAGTTTTTGGTGGCTTTTTCTGGCTGGAAGTGTCTTCAGGAATGTCCTGGCTTTTAATGTGTACTTAAAAATGGAAGTCGTTATCAATTTAGCAACATTGTTATTCAACTAGCATTGAGTTAAATAAGTTATCATTAATCTCATTAAAGTTCATAAATTTAATTTATAGTAGTCTGACAATGTAATCTGATATATCGTAATAGTACTATAGTATGGTTGTCCAAAATTCATCCATGATAACATATCAAAATTGACGGTTGAACCCAGAAATGTCCCTAATTTTATTTCAGAAATCCATCTAATGAAACAGGGTCGAGTAAAAGTTCCTATAAGTAACAGCTTTCATTTACACGTCCCATCAGATGCTCAAATCATCACTCATTTGTGAGTTCTGAGAAAACGCTGATGGAAATTTTGTTGCATTTCATAACTGACAGCTAGAGGGCAACCAAAACTAACTGAAAGCCTTGTGTCTGTGCAGGTCAAAACAATGCCTGAAATGGAAAATCATATCAAGATGTCTGCAACTATGTCATGTGTCTCAACCTGAATTGATGTCAAGCATAAGATTGTTTTTATTAGGTCCGTGTTTGTAGTTGTGATCTAATATCTACAATTAATTGCCAAGTCCAATTAGCAAGGTTCAGAGAGGTCAAGCCTACGCTGTGTTGCGCTACAACACTAGTTTGAATTACAGCGGAGAAACGTGAGGGGGGGAAAATGATGTGTTTTTAGCATCTCTGATTGGGAAAGCTGAACGCAACCATATGCAATGGTTTTTATCTATAAACATTGGTTTATTTTTCTTTCTTTCTTTCTTTTTTTTTGTGGAATTAAAAAAAAAAAAAAACAAATCTTTCCGAAACTGATTGCTTTCCTTTTGTAGATAAAACAAGCATCTGCCAAAAGACACTCAGTTTTACATGACTTTCAGCTTCAAACAAATAAACAAGTTAGTGCTAATCAGAAACAGTGCGCTTGTGCGCGCTCTAATGTTCCGATATCTGCACGGAAAATTAATTACCTCTCCTTGGCAACAAAAGAGAGAGTTTTCCCCTGAGTGAATGAGTGTCAAGAAAGAAAAGCAAAGAAAAAGAGAACACAGGTGTAAGTTGAAACACATTCTGTTACTGTACGTCTGCGTGATTTCCTCATAACTTTCTTTCTTCTCCTGGTTTCTGCCACACGCATGGATATGATCTGCTGAAACACCTGGCAATGTGAAATGAAGCCCACGGTATACCGCTTGGGTGGAAGTTCCACTCCCAACCACAAATTCCTTCACCACATGATTTGACATATTATTCTCTCCTTTCAGTCTTCTACTTGGCTCTAACTGCACTGCATGCCATCAATATAACATATCAGTGTTATTATATAAATGTACAATATCATATAAATGTTAGTTTTTGATGCAAATCTCAAATTTTGTGCTTATGGAGCTAGCACCATAGGTTTAATTCCCAGGAAATGAAAAAAAAAAAAAAAAAAAAAAAAGGTATATACCTTGAATGCAGTATAAGTCACTTTGGATAAATTTTTCTTGTGCAAATAAGTAAAGTAAATATTAATATTTTAAAAGATAAATACAATTTTATATATATAATGTAACATATATATATAATGTAACATTATAACATAATAATGTGACATTATTTATTATTCTATACCAAAATATCAATCAATCAGTCAATAAATAATCATATTTAAATAGGCAAATATTCATTAAAATGGATAAACTAAAATATTTACACTAAATGCACTTAAATAAATAATTATAATAAAACAAATAAATAAATATTGTGTAATATTCAGTTATATTCAAGTTTATTTGTATAGCGCTTTTTACAATACAAATCGTTGCAAAGCAGCTTTATAGAAAATTTGAGTTTCTATTTTAAAGTTTCTACATTATATATAGTAGAAGCTTATCAAAAACATTCTTCTTATGCTTTAAGTTATTGTAAAAGGCTTCTATAATAAAAAAAAAATAAAAGCACTTTCCAACCAAAACAGTGACAAAGTCCATAAAAAGTCCACCTATTCTATCTAGTTCTGGCAGTCACCTGCGTGACCAAATGAAAAGATGTCCATCCAGCCTTAAAATCCATCCCAAAGTGACTTCATCTGCATGACTCAAGTAGTTCAGGAATCGAAAGGCCTAATCTTATCAGCACAGCATGTGGTTTAAGGAAATCGATGCCTGACCTCGGGGAAAGCATTACAAGCGAGCGGTAAATGGGCCTCTCTGCGAAGGCTCTTCTTCTGTTCAGAACCTTCTCATCTTTCAAGGGATCAACAATTAATAATTGCCTTCTTTGCTGCTCCTTAATCTCATCCACTCCTCCCACCGCCTGCTCTAAACGGCAAGAGATAAAGAGAGAATGAGGAGGAAAGACGCAAAATGGAAAACAGGGTATGAGGACCCATGGATGTAAGAGATGAAATAAAGCTGCAGTTTTGGTGGTCCATCATTTTCACAAAGATACCAAAGGCAAAGTCATTATTTGTGAGTAAAGGAGAGGACCACTGGCGCCAGCAAGATTTGATTTCAGTGGCAGAAATTGGATTAGCAGCCATTAAGGGCCTCCTAACACACACATTTATAATGCTGTGAAGAGATGCGTAGCTGCAGCCAGCTTCCCTTGACTTACAGCGTGGACAATGTGTCTGGAAGGAGATCCAGAGAACCTGGCAGAACACAGAAGGGGAATTCACTAAAGCATTGAGTCAGTTTTACACACAGCATTTCAGCGCTAAACCCTGTTTTTCATCAACGCTGTAATCCACTTTTACTGGCCTAATAACTGCTAGTTTCTATATAAATGAAGGTAATTATAGATTGGCGAGAACTAATTTCCTGGCGTAATGTTGTAATTTTCAGAAGTTTTATAGTGATCAAAACGGCAGTTATTCATCAGATATTAGGAGATATAAAAACAAATAAAAAAAATTAATTACAGAAAGATTCCCTGCACTTCTTTATTGCGAAATATTATTTCCTCTTTGCACTATATTGTAGTATCTTAAATAAAATTGCCATTTTCTTTCTTTCTTTTTTTTTTTTACTTTATATTGTCATGTATTATTTTCCAACAGGCACGTACTTAAATCACACATACATTCATAAATGAATAAATTCATGAAAATCAATAAATGATAAATGCATATACATATAACAAATAATAATTTGAATAACCATTTTAATATAAAATAGTTAACATGAAGAATACTTTATGTAAAATACAGTTACATTATTTTAATTATAATTTATGCTATACTTAAAAATACTGCCATCTAGAATGATTTATTCAGTAAGTGACTTTTTATTAGCAGCACATTGTGTAGCTAAACACTTAAGTGTAGTTGAACTACTTTAAATTATGATAAGCATGCAGCTTAAGTTACAGAATTAAAGCAGTTTCCACAACACTGCCCTGAGAAGATGATACTTTATAGGTAGAAGTCCATCTTGCTAACCAGCTGACAAGAAGCTGCTCTGCACAGTGTCACTTAGCCTAACAAGGTTACTCTGGATCATACCTCTCTCCCCTCCTCTCTCTCTCCCTCTGAAGCTCTGCTTACTATCAGGAGGAATGATTTAAAACACATGCATTCCATACTCAAAGCTAAAGTTGAGATTAGGTGGGTCATTACAGTCTTAATTCTGAGCAACGGTAGAATTGTAAGGAGATTCAGGAGCAGGTGAGAGCCTCGTTTCGGTTCTTTGAAGATGTCCGTAAAGATCATGATTTTTATCACGAAAACAAACACACATGACTGGTGCAGTGATTAATCTGGTGGCTAATATTGGACTGTCTTAAGGGCATAGGCCAGAGCTGAACTGGAAAAGACTGGACACATTATTTATTAATATAATGCAAATAATGCATTCAGAGTTGTCAATCTCAGTCTGAGTTAAGACTGATGAATTTTAAAATGTATTTTCTGTTTACATTATTTAGTTATTTATGTTAAGGCTTCTAATCTTGCCTGCATTTAATCAATAAATGAGGACGATTTCAGTAATGTAAATCCTATTAACAATGGTATTTTATTAAAAGTAGTATTGTATAAAATAAAATATAACTATTAGATGAAAAAATGTAACAAAAAATAGACATTGGAATACTAAAAGTGCTAAAACTAACAGTAATATTTTTATTAACAATAATAAAAATGACAAAAACACATACAACTAAAATTACAATTATTAAAATGATACACCAAGTAAAAAAAAAAAAAAAAGTGTGATCAATTACTCTATTTTACGATTTAAGTAACACTATCAAAGAATCCCAAAAATAGAAAAATGGAATTGCAGAAGAAAATTTTTCAGAGAACATATGCTGAATATATGTTGAAGTGAATTTTCTAAAACCAATGCCCAATGTGTTATGTATAAATAAATGTATAGAATAAAGTAAAAAAAAATATATATATATATATATATATATATATATATATATATATATATATATATATATATATATATATATATATATATATATATATATATATATATATATGCTTTAAGCAAGACAAAACTATTCACCAATGGTTTAGTACTAATTTTTAAACATCTATTAAATATTAAAGCAAAAAAAAACATAATACATGGAGCTATGAATGTCCACTATGGTGGTGTCCACTATGAGTTATCACAGTGATGCCAGGTGCCGTCTATGCCACACACAGAAGCTGATATTCCTTCCACCACAAACCCATAGAGAAGGCTGCAGAAAAGCTTCTGTGGTCTCCTATCTGCCTGACTGACTCACCCCTACATCTGGGCCTAAGTACATAGAGCTGTAGTCTTGTGTCCCTCAGTAAATGAGGCATAATTAGCTTTAGTTTCATTTAATTACTGCCTAAATGTTATGTTACATTTCTGACGAGCGACATAAAAAGCTTCCACAACTTTATCAAAGTGAACCTCTGCGCTATTTTAGTGAGCATCCAACTCTATTACCAACCAGCACTGAGTAGATGGCAATGGGATGTTAAAAAACATCAAGGGGATACCACAAATTCATAATTTGTGTCGTATGTTACAATTTCTCAAATGCATAGTTTCTGATAAGGCAAATGATGGCTACAGCCGGGGTAAAAGTATTCAGTTTTTCTGGAGTTACTTAAGTGTATTTAAACCTCAACACGGCACTTTGATCTGTCAGATTTACGTAAACATCTGTTTCGTGCTGATAGAACGGAGGAATGAGGTGGTTCTTATCAATTCAGCTATCGTCAGAGGAAAATAACTGATGTGTTGCATTACACGCTCAGGCATTTTATGATGAACATCATCGGAATGTTTGGAGTGTATTAAGAACATCTTTTGTTTATAGTACCAAAAAGGTGGTTGCTAGAATTAGCTTATGATTAAGGCTTCTGTCTTCACTGCCTTACAAACCAACAGGAAAATATCTTGTCCCTGGAATCCGTCACTTTGAGCTTGATTAACTGTACAATTAATGTATGTTTAAAAGCACATTTTCATGTTTGCCCTGAAAATTGAGAGGGGAAAAAAAACATTTCAACAGCTTTGCCAAGGATGTGACCTCGTCACACTACAATTACACAAACCATTTGATGGAACATTTGTTTTCCATTTTACTCCTGAAGCTGCATTTCCTGCGAGGGCTCTGGGTGATGGGAAGTACGGCCTGTAAGTGTGCGTCATGGCAAATGAGAACATTGTAGCCTCCCTATATAGGGGCCAAGCCTCAGATTTTGTCATGTACTGTACATATGGATGCAGAGGTAACACTATTTTACACCATGATGTGCAGTTGAGTTGGCAGGAGAGTGAATTTATGTGAATGAGTGAATTTTGTAAATTTATGGGAGACATTTGGGGCTGCCACCACTGGGACTTAAGTCCATGTTAAACTCATTCAATATAATGTGTTCCATATATAAATACACTCCGAGGTGCATCCATACTATAAAGCAAACCTGTAGACTTCATCTTGAACTGAGAACGTATCTGTCGTAGCCCCGTCTGGGCCATATGCGTTTCTGAGCTGTACGCCCGGCACATTCAGATCTGTTTACTCTTTTGTTCCCCAAGGGCACTTCTGGAGGATGTAAGAGGAAATTGTGCAGCATGATGTGTTCAGAAACAAGGCCTTCAATCTCCATCTCCAATGGGGAACAGAGAGGAAATCTGCCTCATGTCTCAAGAAACCAAGTGGGTTTCTACATAAAGAGGAAATGCCCATGAGGCAAACGGGCTGTGTCAAATCAGACAGGCTTATACCCTAAAACTGGATAGGAGAGGAGAGACCCTCTGTGAAATACAGTACTCGATGTCAAGGGGATCACACCTGTTTGCCTGTCCTCAATTCATAAAATTACCTTCAAAGAGCTTTCATCTGTCAAAACGGGGTGCTTGAATCCTTTCGAGACAACTTAACTATAAAAAGTCATACAAGAGTTCTGTACATGCGCCTGTGGGGCTGTGAAGTGTGTTTTGAAGATCTAGGTGCGAAGGTACCTGTCAAACCAAAACAACTCACCTTAGTGAAACTGACAGCTTTTATCATCTACCTACGGAGCCCTCCTCAACTCAAATGCCCCGGTGCCAGTAATTCCCCTCAGTTCTGTTAAAGTACTTCTGCTAAGCTCTTTCAAGGTCCATCAAGGTCAGGGGTTTCACACCACAGCAATGGTAAGGAAAACAGGAACATGTCAGGGAAAAGATCCAAAAGTAACTAGAAGGTAGCAAGGATTTGTTCTACATCCAGGTATTAAGTATAAACACTGGGATACGGAGTCTTGGGAACTGGATAAACATTGAGAGAGCAAACAAACCAGCTAAAAATGGGGGGGAAACATTGAGGATTTATTTGATTGCCGTAAAAGCAACTATACTGAAATGACAGTACTGAGGAAAATCTGCATAAATTTAGCAAAAAGAAAACTAGAATTTCTACCAAGAGCAACTGCACCATTTAGACTATAATACATTTGGGGTAGATTTTTAATTTAAAGCCAGGATTGGGCGAAATTCAAAGTTGTTACTTTAATTCAAATTCTGGAACTGAATCGGAATATCAATTCAGTTCTGAATAGTGCACAACCCATGTGTTTATTTTGGTGCATTTACACAATTGTAAATCGACACAGTCTCTTTTGGTTATACCCTGCTGTGTGTATGCAAGCTTGGATGTCCAAACACCTAAAAACACAGGAATCTAGCAGCAAACGACACTTTGTTTTGTCTGGGTGTCTGTTTCGTTGGTCCAAGCCTCTGAATGCGAGCGGGTCAGAAGCCACAGCTTCCCTCAGTATCGCCAGGCTCTGATTACAAGCTGTGATGTCTCAATAAAAATGCCCGAGAGAGAGAGAGAGGACAGAAGATTTTAGCGGTTGAGTTGGTGCAACTGTGCACCAGATGTTGAAAGTCATACCCTGCTCCCAGCTAGCCCCGAAGAGGGGGTGGTCTAGGCCTTGCTAGTGTCCCACTGATATTGCGGGCACATGAAACGGAACCTCAGCATACACACTTATCAAAAGTGGAGCTTATACATTAGTGCTTATGTGTGGGAATGTATGAATACATGTTTATTGAAGGCTGTGTGGAGGAAGTGTGTGGCCTGTCATGTGTGATGTGTGTACGCCTGTTGTGTGTGTCTGTGAAGATGAAAGCGTATGTGGGGCCTTGCGGAAGGGCATGCAGTGGGCTATGCAGAGGCCTGGAGGACAGAAGGGCCACGTTCAAATTGCAAACACTGAATGATTGCAGCCTAATTAGAGTGATGATAAACGTATGATACTATCATGAGAAAGAATAACCGCTGAAAGTCATGGTAACTAGAATGTATATCGCAAAATAAACATGGACCGACTTAGGTTTTCAAAGGAGAAAGAAAGGAAGAAAGAAATGCTGATTTATACTGTGTGATTTTTCAGTTATCGTGTATTTGAAAAAGAAAGAAAGAAAGAATGTTATGTCAAAAGGATGAAATAACCAAAATTAATAATATGTTTTCTGATCAGTTTTTAATATCTTCAAATACAAGCTAGACAGACAGACAGACAGAAAGAAAGAAAGAAAGAAAGAAAGAAAGAAAGAAAGAAAGAAAGAAGGAAGGATGTATGTATGGATGGATGGATAGATCCCCCTCACACCAATCCTTCTTCTATAGGACTCCACTTTCAATGTGCATGTCTGTGGTATGACGACGGATTCTACATATAAAAGTCGGCGGATCCTTGGGTGTTTCAAATATTGCTTTCTGAAGACAGTTGCTGACAGAATGACGGGCCATATTTATTTTGGTCGGAGTAGGGCACGTTGGGGCATTCTCATACAAGGAATGTAACTCTGAAGAAATAAAAAAGTGAAAAAGATGGCCAGGGACTAGTAATGAGTTTCGCTCCCTGTGGAAGATTTACCACTGGCAGAACTCCTCAGAGACCACAGGAATTTAGGCAGAGTGTGCGACACACACTGTAAAGCAGGTGAGAAGTTGCTTCAACTGATGCACTCCCTGACTGACAGCTATTACTTTTAAATGGTTTTTAGTCTTCAATGACCTGGTCTCTCCAGTAGGGAACAAAAAGTTGTCATTCTAAAGGTTGCAATTTTCAGCTATCAGGGGGGCAATCAATATAACTTTCAAGTAAGAGAGTACCTCTCAATGTAAACACAGTGCTAAACATCCAGCAGATTTTAGAGTGAGATTGACACTCAAGCTAAACATGCTTATCAAGTTAGCTAGGCAGATTGCTTTGATTATTTCTTATTCTCCAAAGTCGTAATACCGTGTAGATGTCATAATTATAATAATATAATAATATTATAGAAGTCAAGACACTGTTATTTTTTGGCTTTCATGCAAAAGTTATATGTTATCACTTAATCAATATGAAATCATAGCTCAAGCCACTTTGGGGCAGGTAAAATAGAAAGAAGGTTGATTTTAAATTATAAAAGTGCCAAAAATTCTTTCTTGCAATCAAGCACCATAAGAAAAGCCAACACAAAATTGCAATCAGTAGACCGGAATATCAATATCTCAACAACTTGTTAGAAATAATTCAATACAAATCATTAAGGATCAATAACTATTGATAAATAGCATTCACTGTTGGCCTCCCACCAGATGCCCATTCTCAAACACTTCATCTTCGGTCGGACGTTTACTTTAGGCAGACACTACAATCCAAAGTGACCTACAAATGACAAACGGTCTGAAAGAAGTGAGCGATTAATTATACAGAGCCAATAACATTAGCATTGGCACAACACAGGGTTTAAAAAGACGACCAAAAGGGTACAAATGGACATAGAGGGAGGATATATGGAGCTGCTGTGTGAATGCAGAAAAGCATGTTGGCTGCGAAACAGTGGCCTCCTGCTCCCGTGTCAGTCCTGTGGAGTCAGCTAATTAAAGAAAGATTAATCCATTGGCACACCAGTCACAACAGACCTGGGCGCAAGGCACGGATAATCACCCAACAGCCAGCCAATTAGTGAGCTCCACTTGCCCTGGGAAAGCAGCGCACACTGCGCTCCTGCTCTATCCAATGATAGCCCGCAATATTACCCAGATGTAATTCACCATTTATCATTCCTGAATTTCAACACCGAGTCAGGATCTCATCGGGAGTCGTCATCTGTGGATCACTTTCTCCTGCGAGAGGCCCAAGTTTTAGTGGGAAGCGCGAGCAGCCTGACAGTTATTAAATAAATAAGTGCAAACACACACTCTCGCGCTCAGCAGCGGTGGTGAGAGGCGTCCGCTGTTTGTTTTGGAGGGGCACTCGGCACAGGACGAGCGTAAGAGACTCGCATAAGAAGTGAATTAGTTGTCTATGGAAGCTCGCATCTGTAGCAGGAATGTTTGACAGTCAGAAGACGTTCAAGTATGGATTCGGATTTTGGGTTTCCAAACTAAACACAGGCCCCGAGTCAGATCATGGCGCGTAATTAAAATGCTCGGAGGACAAGGTTATCCTGCCAAGCCCCCAAATTCAGTCCGCTAACTAACCATAAACACACCAGTGCCGCGCAAAGCCACGCACACATTAAAACAATACTCCACCAGTGTTTTCTCTGTGGCACAGAGGGGCATGCCTTGCTGCGGGTCTCCTCCTGCTCCCCTCAATAACAGATTAAAGGCAATTACTCCTCTGTGGGCATCACTTTACCATAGTCTCCATCTGGCTCCCAGACTGGCCTGGACTGACAAGCAGAGGATTTTGGGGGGGGTGTGGGTGGAGTTCTTTCACAGTGCTACTGGTGGCTGGATGTCCGTCAATCCTCATCCGAAAGGCAAACAGCGCCTCTGCAGTCACTGATCTCTCCACAACATTTAAAGGGAGTATACGATTCATGATAAAGGAGGGCTAGCCAGGAGGGGGTGAAATATTGTTCCTTTAAAGCCCTGTGATGCAAGTGCAAATACCAAAACAACATACACAATAGATTAAAAGTATAGTTCATCCAAAACCTATGCGTTCCAAACCTATTAGACTTTTTGTCCATACATTGAAAGTTAATGAGGTCCAAAATAGAGGTCTGCAGGCCCGCTCCAGAAAGATTCTATGCTGCTCCCGCTAAAAATATATTTGATTTCTTTTCATTCCCACTCACAAACTTTTTGTTTTGTCCTGCTCCAACCCACAAAATCCTGCTGGTAGAGACTGACACAGATTTTTCAGTTTCGTTTCAGTATGAAAACGAAATCGAAACCACTGTCCATAGGCTATTTTTAGCCACACACATCAACATCTGCGTTCATCTTGATGCATTTGTCGCAGCTGGAAAAAGTAAGGTGCTTTTCAGAATATCCAACCCTGCACTTGTAAACTATCTATATTTTTGCTATGGAGTTGATGAGTAATTTTCAACCTTAAAACTTAAAATGGTCTGACTTTATATTTGGTGACCTTAACTACTATATACTTACATCAAACATAAGTATAATGTACTTATTGTGTTCATATTGTATTGCAAAACACTTTTGCTGCTATTGAGGTGGGATATGGGTAATGTTAGGGACAGGTTTTGGTGGTATGGCTAGGATTAAGGGTGGGTTAAAGTGTAAGGGATGGTAATTACACAACAGTGTAATTATAAATGTAATTGAAGAAATTAATGACAAATGTAATTAGATGTACAGTGTACAGTGCAGTGTACAGTACAGTGTAAAAACATGTATGCACACAAGAAGTGCATTTTATCAAATTATTAATTTAAATACAAGTACAAAGTAGTTAAGGTCACCTAATATAAAGAGGGACCCATAAAATACATTTGGGTAACTTTATATTTATCGGGAGTCCCAAAAGTAACTTATTTTCCCACTTCCTGCTCACACATCAGTATCTTCCCCCCACACTCAGCAATTCAGTTGCCTCGGGACTCCTGCGGGAATGCAGACCTCTAGTCCAAAACAATACTGGACCCCAGTGACCCCACTGTGAGAACAAAAACAGACATTTTTCAAGATACCTGGAAAAGAAAGTCATAAAAGTTTGGATCACACAGGCTTACAGTACATCTAATTTTAAGTTCAAATTGCAAAACGGTTCGCCACCTGTTTGCTACCTCAATTAAAAAAATGTAAAGGCATCCTCAATTAAATTCACCTTTTGCAAGAAACCAAAATGGCAGGTGTTACATTTCAAAATGACACAGGATCATCAGTTACCTAAGAACATGGAACTGTCACAGATATCAGGGCATATAGGAAAAACTATATGTTTCTCTTGTTTCAGAAATGGGAAATCAATTACACCATGCAAGGCTCTCTGGCCCTGAGCTATAGAATCTAGAAACCACAGAAAATCGTTACGAGAAGTCAAGCATGCATATCACTGTGCTGTCTCATTCCTGAAGTAAAATTTTTTTTCCTGATAGAGCCTCTTGTAAGTGGCACAGACGTGGTTATGAATGCAACAATATGCCATTCAATACACCATTTCTAGCTGTCTGAGGATCTAAAAGCTGCTTTGCCATGGACAGCAAAATTATCCAAAGTCTCAATGTTGTGTTTGTGTCTGAACCTCAGTCACACTAAATCCAATGTTAGGAAATTACTACTAGGATAAAGGAGATGATTGGAGGCAATAATAGTCTGAGTTGTTTACACAACATTTAATACAATTGACTCTAAGGAACCTGCTGCTAGTTGGTTGCAGAAAGGAAGAGGGCTTTGTGGAAAACCTTTGCACAAGGAAGGAAGAGAAATCTATCCTCAGAACAGCGATACTACTGACAGACGCTCCCTGCTGGAATATCACTCTACAGAGCACTTTCATGACAGAATAGCATTGTTCTCTCTCTAGTGTGGCTGGTCAGTCAGTCGATTTGATGACAGGGGCAGGGTTAGGTACAAGCTGGAGCTCAGCAGGCATTTCATTTCACAAACAGCCGGGCGACTATTAATAAATTGTGTTTATGGCCCACTCTATACACCACCCTGAGGAGTCCCATCATGCTGCCAGAAAGAGGCCATCTAACTTGCTGGGAAAGGCATTTCTTGATTTTGCTGAGTTAGATGTGTTCCTAGGTCAACATATTTTATTGACCCTGGATCAACATTTTAATCAAACATTTTAGTCTTGACCATATCCCTTCAGCTAAACCTAATCTTAACCGTAAGCAATCCCTAAAAGTAAAAAAGTAATCACATAAACTATAAAATGGTTCTTCAAATCTTATAGGTTAATCACAATGTTGCTCCAGGATCAACAAAGATGTGCTTTGAAGGAAGCGTGGCTTTAAAGAGTGATTAGCGGCGAGGGTGAGATCTTATGCTTTCAAAGCTAGCCTCTACAAAATCTTTCCCTACCTTTAAATTTCACTATCATCAGTTCAACAAAACATTTCTTGAGTTGACAAGACATTCACTCGAACCTCATTTAAAGGAACCGGTTCATAAGAGTCATTTGTTTGTGTTACAAACACACTGTATCACTGTATGTGTAATGTTGTGTCCTGATGATACTATTTATTGATCATATTTATTAATAATTGTTTTTAAATCAATATTATGATTTTGGTAATAGTACAAGTTCATTAATACATTTTAATACATTATGTATTATGAATTAACAATGATAATTATTATTATTATTTATCATATATTATTTAAAGCGTCTGCTAAATGTAAATATACAATTATTTATCTGAAATGATATCCTTCATAAAATTCAAACATATATATGATCTTCATTTTAAAGTAACTTTTTCTTTAAGATTTTCATTTTTGCCTTTATTGTGGTAGAACAGATTAGAGGGAGAGAGATGGGGGCTGGGATCGGGATAGGTCTTAAAGTCGGGATTCGAACTTGGGATGCCTGTAGTGCAACGGCGTTGCATGTCAGTGCACTGCCCACAAGGATTTCAGCCCTGAGTTAAAATAACTTTTACCAACCTGAAATGTTAAAAAATTGTAAAATGTAAAATTAACATTAAATAATATTAATAAATGTTGTTAAATATTTTTTCATTCCATGCTAGCTATTGCATTATCTAATGTTAACATGAATATTAACAGAGTTATTAATTAAAGAATCACAATGATTCAAATTCTCCCAACCCTAGTAATACTCGAGGCTCTCAAGAAGTACAAACCCTCAATCTAAAGGAACTGTAAATATCTACAGAAAAAAGGGCGTACTAGTTATTGTTGCACTGGTGCATGTGAGTAATTTAAACGACTGGTGTCCAGATGTTTTCATCTTTTCTTAAGTCGCATCTGCATCAAGTTCAAGCTAGGGCTAAAGGTCTGAAAATGATGTCCTGTGACATTTAAGCTCAAAGAAATGGAAGCTGGATGATCAGATAAACAATGCCAGAAATACATTCACATGTAGAATTCCTCTGATTCTATTTACCTTCTCGTATTTCCTGCCTATGTCTAATCCATAGCAATCTGCAAGGTCTGCTGTTACGTAATCTTATACCTATTTCCACAGGCTGGTGTCTAGTATCTGATGTTATGTGCATAATGGTAATAGGGTCATATTCTAGCACACTCCCCCACAGTCACCTTTTGCTTCATTTTTCTTCTTATGTAGAGCAATTTGTACGGCAGCAGGGCATACATAAACTTACACATGCGTACATGTTTATAGTCAAGCTGTACTCCTATTTATGTCTCATGGAAGTAATTTGTTATACTGCAGAGCAAAGCTGTCGTATTAGGTAGCATTCAGGGACTTATTCACAAAGTCTTTGGAATCCAGTGTAATGTCGGGGGCCTTTCGTTTAATGAAGACTTTAGACCATGTACCCTTATTCTTATCTAGAGGCTTTGGCTAATTCCTGGTCAATCATGCACATTAATTTCTCTGACAAAGTACTTACACTGAGATGTAAGACAATGACAGCAACAACATTATTTCTACAGAATATCATATAATATCCAAAGAAATTAGCAGTATTTCTCTAGTAAGTTCACTAGTAGTCCCTAAACACAAGTTCTAGTGCACTGCCTTAAACACAAACTACAACACGATCAGTGTAGTCAGATTTACAGTCAGATTGTTTCGTGAACCAAAAACATACAGGGTGACCGGGGGGCTGTTTCATAAAAGATGTGAAGAAAAACGGGGATTAAAGTCCAAAACCTGACTTGAAATAACCTAACAAATCAATTGGTAGTAAAGTGGTTTCATAAACGACAATCTCACTAATTCAAGTTCCAAGTTCCAGATTCAATGAGTCAGGATAATTTGATGTGCACGCTTATTCTTAAGCAGCCCTCAATGTCGAGTATAGGGCCATGGCAAACAGCAAATATTTGTGCCGTTTAATACATTAAAAACATTGTGTTACCTCTTATCAGGTACAATGTAGTGAGATTAAAACTAGTAAACTAGTTTTATGAAACAGCTCCCAGTGTAGCATGATTCATTAACAAATTACTTTTATGATTCTGTTTAAGTGAATCATAAACATTCTGCACAACCAGTGTAGTTTGATTAATGAACAAACAGCTCTTTTGAACAGCTTCTTTTCATGAATCAAAAACATATAGTGTGACCAGAGTAGCCTGATTCACTAACACGGAATTCTTATGAATTTCAGTTCTTAATGAATCAAAGAGGGAGTTATTTTAATTGATAGTTAAACAATATAAGCTACCACTTTGAATCAGTCTGATAAATGACTCACATTCTGAACTGCAAGTTACCATTATATTCAGTGATATCTGTATCGGAAGTATTATGTCAGTATCATTACTGACTGATTGAACCATGTGATGACTTGCCGTTAAACATTTCTTGGTAAGTTTAAATGCTATGTACTGTAAGCATTTCCTCAAAGAGGTAAACTCTGTTAGTGACTCATACTGACCATATTACCAAGAAGAACTTCCATAAGCTTACTTGCAAAGTGATTTCTAAAGATAACAAAGGAACAGCTTCACTCAGTGTTCAGTTAAGACTTTAACAATGGCTCACTGACCTCAGATGAGATAGCTGAGACCAGTAACCATGAATCACTATGCCAGTTTTTAATTAAAAATGACTATAAAATACTCTTGGAGAAGGTCAGTGGGAGCTAAATTAGGGAGGGAAAAATTCCTGTGGAAAGAGCCAACGTAGGGTACAAAAGGAAGACGTGTCAGAAAATGATTCTTTCCAACCTTCTTTCTCCACCTACAACCACTGGATGGGGAAAAGGGCCATGTGACATATTCACTCCATCAGCACCTCTCCAAAGCAATTGTCAGGGTGTCTATGTACAAACGTAGGCCATTTTTTTAAGTCTTAAAAATGATTTGAGTGAAGATGAATGGATTCTGCTTTATCGATGCACTTTTCAAAACTGGTAATAGCTCATAGAGCAAAATTCAGTTTCTGTAACCTGATACTGAAGTGGACTTAATGGAAATGTAGATATAGTACAAGACTGAGGTACCTAAATAAACAGTGGAAACTGAGTAAGTTCAACTTTGTATTGCCTCAGGTCTCTGGGTTGAAAATTAACCTTTCCATAATCAGTCAAAAAACGTTCTCAATGTGAATTTGCTGTCCTTTACTGACCTCCGAAATTGAATTTACATGTGTACTCGGTGTGACAGTATCATAAGTCAGTGACCGCAAAAGATTTAAGTTTATTCAGGTGAGCAGAACGAAAGAAGCTGCAAGCAAACGTCTCGATTAATTATCATGGTGAGTTTTCCCTGATAAGCCCTCCTGAATACGGTAATTATTTCCACGAGTAAACTTGGCCCATCTCTTCTCAAACTAAACCCCTTATAAAATATGTTTCCTTGGCTCTATTTACTCAAAAAATATTTTCCCTCCGATTTGACTTCTCGTTTTAGTGGTAAAATACATGCACCACCTACCGCAAATAACTCTCTTATAGAGAAAGGAAACAGAGTACCATTGAGGAAACCTGCACTTCATACTTTAAGGAATTCCACTGGGAGGAGAGGAGAATAAGTGAGAGAACACATACGCTCTCAAGAAAATATAGAAAAAAAAAACTAAGGCGAGCTGGCTAAAGTGAGCATGGAAAAATACTAATAAATCATGAATGAAAATGCCAGTCGACACTGAAAACCCAAATCGAGGGGTTGAGGTTAGGCAGCCGCCTTTTCAGTCAAAAAAAAACAGAGCTCAATATTAAACAGGTGAGATGCAGACGAAAAGGCCGCAGTGCTATTTCCTTCTTTGAGCGAAGAAGGTTTGGAAATCTCATGAAATTGACGATTTGCAGATGGAATGGATGATTTGTCTCTTAAACAAGGGCTTGTATTGAAGGCTTGAGCACACATGCTGGTTCAATTACACACACTCACCTTTTCTGCAATGTCGCATAGCCATTTTGCATCTCCTGGACTCGGCGATGGTCGGACATGGTATTGTGTCCTTTGGTGGCTTCTTCACAATATGCCTTGTTCGGGTTTCCAGACCCCACTTGAAACCACAGGTTTTGTTTCTTCTGGTGCAGCTCCCCCAGTCACTCCACTGGCCCACCTCACAACCCTCTATTGGATGAAACACAACTAGAATTCAGAGAACTAGATCATGATGAAAAAGTTTGGATATGATAAGATACAATACGGTAATAGTACACCCAATGAACGATATCTTTAATCAGATAAGTTTAAAGTTACAAAATGGAGATTTTAAATATCTTCTGTGGACTGAAGAACTGAAAATTAGATGTCTAAAATCGATCTTAAACTAATAGCTGTGTTTGGGAACTTAGTAACTGGTTCTAGCTGTTCAGAAAAAGTGTTTAACTCTTTCAAGCCATTTGCTGATTGATCACCCACTATATGTCCCAAATGCCAGCTTTACCTTTTTAATTGGTTTGACGAGTTGGTCACTGGTATTGAAGTTGATCCATCTAATGATAATAACAACTAATGACCATCTCCATCTGGATTCTCTAGTAGGCTTGTATAAAAAGGTTTACTTACCTCCACACTCCATATTGTCCTCCAGAGGAGCAAAGCCCTCTGGACACTTTTCGAAGCAATGGCCCTTGTGCAAGTAAAAACCAGGCTTGCACTTTGTGCAGAATTCTTTGCTGAAACAGGCCTCGCAGTTATCTATCCTGCACCCTGTGAAGAAACAAGAGAGACAGACGTCAGTCGGGAGAGCAGACAAAACCTTCTGAAAGGTGGGGGAGGGGATCGTTTGGTTTATGGTTAAGGAAAAAGGCATTTTGATGCCTTTTGAAGATTTTTTCTTTAAGGGAGTGAGATATATTCCAGTGCAACTTCCTCTGACATGCATGTTAAGCTAGGGAGTGTGGGGTGTGAGAGTTTTTAGGGCTGCATAGAACTCCAAAGACGTGATGACATCCGGAATGAGAAATTACCTCATCATGACCCCTTCACAGAAAGAAAGCATTCAAGAATACAGAGTTAGAAGTAAAGTTCTGTTCTCATTCGCTCTCTTGACTGAGCAAGTGGTAGCATACTTTATTGGCATAAAACCATAACTAATATAAAATCTTTTCTCTTTTTTTTTCAAGAAGGTAACATGAAATTGCTCAGCAAAAAAAAAAAAAAAAACTAACCTTAAAATCATTAATTATTTGCATGATATATGAGCAAATTTTCAGGAAAGCCTCTGCATAAAATCACGATTGGCATTGAAATCTAAAAAAGGCCACAGTCTAGGCCTAAGTGAACAGATTTATTCTGATGGAGTTCTTCTGTGTTAACATCAGAGTTGGGTGGAAGGAAAAGAGGGGTCAGGACACTGTGAAGGAGGCAATACCGCCGCACCGATCCTCCCATGCCCCGCCTTGCCACAGCATATCAAGGGCAGCATGCCAGCATTTCATCAAGTTGTGACTCTGCAAATAGCACGTCAGGCAGAGCAAAATTACATGAGATACACCAACAGGGCGATGCGCTGGCCTGCATAATTAAAAGGAGCCACTGAGAGCTGTCTAATTTATGGCGCATCTTTAAAGCTTCTTCAGAGGCCAGATTGCCTGATAGGCACTCAGATTACAGCTATCTACAACCATGTGAAGCAGGTTGCAGGTTCCACTCAGGTACATCAAGGCACCGTTCATGGATGTTTAGCGGAAAGATGGTAACTTTTACCAGTCAACAGGTAAGCATACATTTAAAAGAAAAAAATCTGGCACATTACAAAGAGATAACGCATGTGCTTTAATCTCTGAACCTCTCTGGGTTTCGTGAAGGTTCTCACCATCAAACCCCCCTAATTAGACCATCTCCAGCAATCCAGCCTGTCTCCACAACTACATTCCTTCCCAACAAACGAGTCCTTCCCCTTCTTACTTTGAACCTCTGAAGCCTCCGCCCACTTTTTCTGGTCTCTCACGCTTTCTTTAACCAGTCCAAACAATCTCATGAAGAGAAAATAACACACACATATCGCAGTCCAACAACCACAATCACCGTCATTTATCACTCCCATGCCAATGACTGTGATACGGTATTTTTTTAACTTTCACAAATTTCAAAACCAATATTTCTAGTCCTGCATGTCAAGCATCTCTCCTTAAGCTTAATTATATGCACAATAGGTCCAACCTTAAAATTTCATTACTTAATTATTAGCATTAATTATCAATAATTAAGCAGATCAGTTGTTTTGGGAGGAATATGCAGTGTTTTAATTGAACAAATGATAAGATTAGATACTTAAGAATTTGTTAGATTTACAATCAAAAGAGATCTTGAATGAAGCAGAATGACGAACCTTATCGCAGTATAGGGATTGAACTTTGTGTTGCCAAGTCCGTGGTTGTTTTTCATGTCCGCTGGTCGAAGAAAACCCAATCCCAATAACTTGATATTTAGCGCCTAAAATGTGAATTTTACCAAGGCAACCCTTCCAATAAACGTATATTTTAACTCCGGGAAGCAATTTTTTATCAGGGAACCTCCTGGAAACGCGTTTGGTCTAGTTTTGGACCAGTTTTGAGAAGCAACTGGTCAGGATATGTTGTGAAAACCTTCCAACCCTGATCTGAACGCACGTGCTGGGGATATACTTCTAATTACAGGAGCATCTTTACTGATGAGATGAGCATGAAAATCGCATTTGATTTTTTGCACAGCACTACTGGAATTTCATTCAACCGTGGCAGGCAAAGAAGACATTTCAGCCAATAAGAATCTCCCTTGACTTCAGTGAATTCAAACATATCCTTGAGATATGGCCATGGGTCATCCCTGTCGGGAATCTCGGGATCATTGCGGGCAGCAAGAGCTGCACTATCACCTATTTTAGCGGTCATCTTCCACCTCGAACTAACTGCTGCGTGAGCGTATGTTGGCAAAGAACTCGTGAAGTCGCGTGTTCTTTTTTTCAAAAGAAAACCAAATTTCTTCATTGGTTTGTAAAATCAGTGTAATAGATTCTTGAAGCGGGCATGGGGAAATGTATCGGAGTAAAAAGTAAACTTTGTCTTTAATAAAGTAGTGGAGTAAGAGTGAAAGTAGATGCAAATAAAACATACTCAAGTAAAGTACAGATCCCCGAAAAAAATACTTAAGTAAAGTAGCAAAGAATTTTTACTTCGTTACTTACCACCAGTGATTCTTACTGCTAAGCCATGGCTGCAACAAATACTGAACTGATGAGACACAAATTAAAGAAACGAGCCAGGTTGTCTCGTAGTTTTGCTGCAGGGCAAGAATGTAAAACATGCCATTGAAACCAAAAATAAAAAGTACATCTTCATCATGCCATTGTCTTTAACACCCTTGTCTTTACATCAGCCAAGACACTGAGACAGAACTGCATCTTTTGTTTGATAAACACGTGCTCTGGCCGGTCAAGTTACACTGTGCTGTAGAGATCTTGGCGTGGAGTCTGAGGAGAAGAAGAAGGCCACACAGATGGATCCACTCGCTTTTGTTCCCAAAGTAATCAGAGCTCTAAGAGTCTCTATGTCCCTACATGTCCAATCTATGACAGGGAGCAACAGTTAATAAATGAGCTTTGTAATAGAAAAGCCGCCTCTGTCCTCCGCCTGATATATTGCAGTCAAAGGAAGGCTGTCATCACCTTTTGGATCGCTTATTTCAACAGGGAATTGAGGAGAAAAAAGTGAAAGAGCAACTATTGGCACACGACTCAGACAGTGACTGGACTGACTTGTCATGAAATGTCATTTGTCATCCATGATCATGTGCAGATGCTGCAATATCAAAAATCGCTCTAAATTAGTAATGCTATACGTGTCTAAATAGGAGTTTGGGTTCAAGAGCCTCATTTGTATCATTGAGAATGTATAGGTCAGGGGTTTCAAATCATAAGATGCACAATTTGAAATTATTTAAAATAATTTATTCATTTATATCTGTTTGAGACCCCTGTGCTATAAAAAAATGTTTTTTTGCAATGAAGGTGGTCTTCTATTCCAATAGAATTAACCTTGGTGCCACTTTTGAAGGCCTAGATGATAACAGGAGTCTAATATGACATAATTAGATCACTTCTCGTACAGACATGGGAAAAAGGACAAGCGGTGGGAATCTGATGAAACCCAATGCAAGAGGGGCAAAAATAAGCCTAAACAGGACATTAGAGGAAGCTGAAATTGCCTACTCTGCTGCAAACTGTTGCTTGTGATTTATGTTTGTCCTTTTTTTCCACTTGGCTTTCAGTGTGGTTTTCAAGTCAAGTGCATGTTGAGTTGAATCATCAAGCTTTAGGGGTGATCTAATCCTGAAAGACTTGTGGCAGGAATGCCTCTCTGCTGTGGTCTGGATGAAACAAAAAAAACAATAAAGCAAATTATACTGTGGACATTCGAGCCTGTGTCATATTCAAGCGGCTGCGAACCACGTTGGCCAGGGCTGTTGAAAGTTTACTCCATTTTTAAGCAATTAAACATGTAACGGTAACTTCTTTTTCTACTAAAAATCGACTTTTAATCCTGTATGGCAGTTCCTTGTAAACAAGGGGTAAATTTGTTAGCCGGTCCTGAGGTCACAGTAACCAGTGCATAGTATTTGGCAGCCATCTGCGGTGCAAAAGGGATGCCCATGCTTGTGGAGTGCTAAATCCGGCTACATTTTTCCATTTCTCATACTGAAAGTGCCTCGCTGAAAGAGACTGTCCCATCTGACCTGCTTTGTTTATGGTGAGCACATCATGTGGTTGACTTTCTCACACCCAAAAATGTCATTTTGCTGTGCCAGTGGGTACAACAAGCCCTCTGGGTTTTTTCTTAAGGAGCTTGGAGCATCTATTTTCAGCTTCATTCAAGAGAGGAAGCTAAATACAAATTTATTTAGATACTTAACTGTAAGTTTACCAGTTTTCACCAGCTGTGTGACTTCTTTGGAAGTCTCAGAACCTAAAATGTCTGTGCAATCATTTCATTCCGTCCGGTGTTTAGCCGCTGAAAAATTCAGATTCTATTGCCGAAGTGCAAGACAAAATTCAAAGACTTGCCAAAATACAGAGTGACAGACAACAGGGTTAAACAAGGCTAAACAAACGGCAGAGTTTTTACAAGATGGAGGAATGAGATGGAATGTTTGGGATTCCGTTGATCCAACTGAACTTGCAAAGATTCTTCTCGACAGGTAAACAATGCTTCAAGTTAAAAGTATTCGTAATGTTTTTGGAAACAGCGTAATTTCACCTGTTCACGCAAAATGGGTGTTTTTGCAAAGGTTGTCTGAAAACAAACTTTATTTGTGTAGTTCCGCTAAGTGACACTGATAACTCAAAAATGGCATATTCCACCTTTTTGTATAAATGTTACTGCATTAGCATTTCATTCGATCAAACTAAGTGGCTAAATAAATAACAGTAATTTACATAAAAAACATATTGTGGTTGACAAACATTAGTAGTTAAATGTTCAATTGGTTGGAAAGTCATTCTAAAAGTCTAACATCAATTGCTTACAGATGTCACTTGGTTTGATGTTTTGTTTTTAAATGCTATGCTGTTCATTCATTTTAAGTGTGGCGAAAAACTGTTGTTTTTTGTAGACCACTATAATCATAACAAAAATGACAACTATTAAAGTCTCTATAAATGTTCAGTGTATTAAATTCAACTTTACAAGAGCCGTCTAAATTCTTGATGACCAAACTGACCTATAAAACTCTCTGGGTTAAAGGATAGGTGCACCACTTACGCTGTCTGGCAAATCGAATTCTCTGGTTTGAGAGAAAGGCCAACGGCAACTGTTCTTTTGCAGGTCCCAAATGACATCGCTTTAACTGCAGCCCATTCTTTCCCAGACGGCACAGGACTCGTTACCTCATTGGAAGGACATATTGTGGAATTGCGTTGATTCTTTAACTACATTTGGGTACCAATTTAGGCAGCTAGAGTCCTTTCGTGTGGCTGAGGTCCACCTCAGTCCCATTGGATTATCAAAACTACCCGTAAAACTCAGAAGCTTAGGAAGGTTTCGAGCAGACTTACTGAAATGCCCATTTAAAATAGTGACAAAGTGGGAATACTTACAACAACAGAACAATAGGAACAGATTTTACAACACCAGGGACGATAAAACATAGTATTAAATTGGATGAAACAATTATCCTTGACATGGGGGCTCTCATGTGGCACATATACTAGTCCTGGATGAACTGTGATACTTGAACTACACGTCTAGGATATTGGCAATCAGAAAGCTCTACAAAGGGTTTCCATATGAGTAAAGAGAGAACAGGGAACTTCACATGCGGACAAACAGGAGGTCATCTGGGGCCAATATCTTTTATTCAGTGGAAGGCTGCTTACTAACATAGGCTATCAATCACATGAACGATATTTTTTCAAGTCAGCATTAAAACTCCCAGCTCTGCCTCCATGAGGAGAAGTATCAGTAAGCTGGTAAGTACCTTGATGGCTGCTGTAAAGGTTATGGTTAAAACTAGTCTCTACTTGCAAGTTTTATCCTAATTCTCAGTCTGGAACCGTTTCATATATCTGCTTATGCATCTGTGAGCAAGAGAGCGTGGGGGTTTACTTGTGGTGACACTGAAAGTCTTAAAATCTGAAAGGAGAAAAGGAGGGTTCAAGATAGATGAGGAAGGGGGCTTTCACTTGACAACCTGGAAAAAATTTCTCTCTACATTCAGAGTCTCTTTTCTATCATTTATTCCTCCTTCATCCTTCCCACTCTCTCTTTTTATCTGGTTAGCTTCAGTGGTAGGCTGCAGCAGTGTTTAGGAGTAACTTACCAACAGCAGAGAGGCTACTAATTTATGTCATATTTAATTTTGCAAACAGTCAAACAATCAGGTAATGATTAAACATGCTCTCCAAGTAAGTTTCTCTCAAATAACACCATGAAGCAAGTCGCTTCATTTGGATGGTTCATTCTTACAAAATAAAACTCCCTGCTGTTTTAAATGTTCATTTTTTTTCAATGTAGCAATAAAACTATAATCCAGATTTTTGTTACAGTTTTTAATGAGATATATAATTGTGTTTCGCTTGTTTATTAGTTGGTTTTATTTAATTGCATTTACTGTAAATTAAGGTGTATTAATAAACTCTGTATTGATGTTGTTTAACTACTTGATATCCAAAAATATATATATTACTGTGATGAATGACCCCATTGACTTTCATTGGGTCCATTCTATATTAAGTGGCCTTAACTACTATATACTTACATTTAAATTAATCATTTGATGCAATGCACTTATTTTGTGCATACACATTTTTTAAATTGTACTTTAAGTATTTTATATTTAAAAAAATACCTGCATCTAATTACATCTGTAATTAATTTCTGTAATTGCATTTATAATTACACTGTTGATCCATCCCTTACACTTTAACCTACCCTTAATCATACACATACCATCAATACCTGTCCCTAACCTTACCTGTATCCCACCTCAATAGCAGCAAAAGTGTTTTGCAATACAATCTGAAGACAGTAAGTACATTGTACTTATGTTTGATGTGAGTACATAGTAGTTAAGGCCACTTAATATAAAGTGGGGCCACAGAAAGTCATTGACATAAACCCAGTGTTCCTGTGGCTCAGTGGTAGCAACATTGCGTTAGCAACACAAAAGATTGTGGGTTCGATTTCCAGGAGAACACGTTAGGTAAAAAAAAAAAATATGTTGAATGTTTAAAATTTGTTTTGGATAGAAGTGTCTGCTAAATGCATAAATGTAAATGTAATGTAATGTAAGCATGAGTAAAAATTTAAATTTTTGAGAGAACTATCCCTTTAAGTCAACTATTTGGAAATATATATTTAAATATATAAAATTTATAATTTAATTTAAAAGCAGATATGCTTGGTAACAAAGTAAGCTTGGTCTCCATGTAGGTTCAGAACATCATCTAAAAGAAGAGAAAAACAAGTCCAGCCTTCCTTCTACTCATTCGAGATGCTTGGGTCACGCACATGATGCTTGCCAGAGGTAGGTCAGAGCATTCAATCTGGTTAGAGGATTTCAAAAGCATGCGACCCCACCCCACGGCTCCAGCGGAAGAGTCTGCACTGATGTAGTGCAAACCTGTCTCCTCTTTGCTTTTGTTTTCACTCAGGCCCAACGATTCTGCAAAGCATTCTTAAACAAGATAGGATCACACACACACACTTTAAGTCTAATGATAAGCAGCTGCTGCTTAAGTGATTTCAGAGCCAGTTTTTTTTTTTTTTAAAACATGGTCAACTCCAATGTGATCCACCGTTCCAGGCTCTTGGAAGAGCGTAGTTGCGCTGAAAACCTGGACAAGAAAGAAAATGGAGTGACTTTTAATGGCTGTCGTGTGTTCGAAATTGTTCCCAGTGACCCGACGATTAGTTCTTGCACTAACCCTGATAGAACATTCCATTATGACTGACAGACATGAAGAGATTAGCAAAGACGACAGAAAAAGCATAATTTAAGGAGGAGGGTCAAATGCGAAGCTGGATTACAAAGTCATGACTGAAACAGCGATCACATCAAAGTAGGCTTTGCGCTGAGATTTGATGCTACGTGACAATGTGAGGTTTTGTTCTGGAAGAAGTTCTCCATGAAAGGAATCCAGATTAACTGGCCACATATCAGTATAATTTAAAATCAAAATTCACCCAGGACAGAGAATGGTTCGAGGACACAGTCTCAGAGAACAATATGTCTTTTTCCTTTCTCCACCGCTGAAGAACTTACAAAATGTAGGTTGATGAATCTGATTAGCGGTCGAGAACGGGAAAACTCCATAATGCGAAGTAGCCTCGGCTGGTACACCCAGTTTATGGTAAATGAGCCGTTTAAATGTTTCCCCTCCTCCTCTTTCTAAAACTGGCAGATAAATCTGTATCAAGTTTGTTGAGTGAGAAAGGACTCATTTTTTATACAAGGGTTTCTGTACAGCATCTGGGTTTATTAGTATTGTAGGTCCTGACACACTCCTCTGAGGTTTTTAGTCTGTCTGTCAGGAGTTTGGCTTAACAATCCAAAGAGTTAGAGTTTTGTTTTCACATGAAACACAAAGCCAACACCTCAGGCTTTTCACTTAACCTCAGAGGTCCAGAGTGTCTCAGGCCTGGCGCAAATGTTAAAATAAGGTTATAAAATACAAGGCATGGAAGGAAAGCGATACATAATTCCAATAGGACTATTATGTTGCCCTTTGCAGACAAATATAAGAATTTTGTTTTCCTGTTTTGCTATTGTTTCTAAGCATGGGTGACTCCAACAACTAACTAGACAATTGATGAAATCTGATAAACGTCCTCCTGTGTTAATTAGGGAAATCACATACAAATAGACTACACATCAACACAATGTTACAACGTAGATGATACAACTAGAACTGCTTTCACAATGCAATGTAAGTTTGCGAAGAGTGCTGTTTTAAGGGACTCGCATGCTCTAAGTATGTCAGAAAGCCTTTAAACCACTAATGGCGCATGGAAAATGCTGGGGGAAAAGGTCAATATGCAAAGTCATAACTTTCCAAATTAACAGATTTGTCAGTTCACTCAAAACAAATTTACAAGCTACAAGCGTTTTGCACATCAAATACATGGCAGTATTCCTTCACTTAAAGTATTCACAGTTTGTGACCACATGAATAGGGCTAAACTCTCACTCAAATCCATGCTAAACCAGCATGTCTGTGCATTAGCATCTACAAAACAGGCAGTGTGTGTATGTGAGAGGGAAAGTGTAGGATCTTACTGGAGCACATGTTGATCTCTGTCCCGCGCACACCATAGTAGCCCGATGGACAGGCATGGAGACACTCGCCATACTGCCTCATCCTCTCCCTCCTCAGGAACAGGAAGAGCTTGGGTTGGCAGTTCATACACCCGTTGTCCTTGGAACACACCGAGCAGCCTTTACAGATGGGATAAGCTCCATAGCTAGCTGCAATGAAGCAAGACACAAAATAGATACTTTTACCAGCTAATAACACCAAGTAACATCTTGACTTGCCAACACTCTTCATTTCTTTACCACTTGTCACTTGCTATTTCAGTAAAACATTGGTGATAATTCATCACAAATTAAAAATAAAAGTGTATTCAGCAGTATTTATGTGTTATCGTAAAATAAATTAAGTGCTAAAATGCATTTAAGATACAAGTTTACTGACATCATCGCATTTGTTGTAAAAATATATGCATTTTAATAACTTACGATAGAAAGTGTCCGATTGTGTGTATTTGCCTTTGCATGCAATCTGTTTTTTTATTCTAATATGCAATAGTTAAACACTGACACCTGTATGCAAATGTGTATTGAATAGTAAACCAAACCAATACAAATGGAAAAAAATTCTGAAGCTTTTCTAAGAGTTTGGTGGAAGATGCTGAAATACATGAAGACTGCATCCCATATGAATTTAATATTAAATGCAAGTTTGTTTGCTTAAATACAGGACTATTGTCAACTCTAATCCTGACCTAATGTAGTAAGGATACACATAATGTACTGTAAGTCCCCAAAACAACTTACTGTACATTTACACTTAATGAGGATAAGTGCCTTGCTCAAGGGAACATGGTATTAGCTCATGACTTGCGTCTTGCAACCGAACCAGCAACGTTAAGCCGTAAACCACTACACCACAGAGCAAGCTAACTGCAAAGTGCTTTGTTGAACGGTTAAACTTGTGCCGCTAAAGAACTGTCACAGACATTTTCATTGACACATAAAACTTTCACTGACTAAAGAAACTGTCATTACTGTGACACTAGAGAGGCCTGACGTTTTTGCAGAGGAAACCATTTTCGATGTGAGCAGCAGTGATTTGATTCAATGCTCAACTCCTGTATGTAGAGTTCAGACAGCCGATGAAAGCCCAAAACCGCATCGACTCTGAGCAGGATCATGTTGCTGGTAGAAGACAAAAGAGCCAGTAACGACCATACCGTTTCACAATAAAGGTCTCTTAATGTAAGTTCCTTAGCGTCCTCTTTACAGGAAAATGTCCTTGGGCGCACACAATAGCTGCAAACCAAAGACATTGCTATTGATTGAAGCCAAGTTTTAAATATCACAAACCGAGATAGAGTAACAGTCCGAACTGGACGACCCACCACAATGCTTTATGAAATATCATGCACTTCACTGACCTTTTTCCCCATTCCCTTTTTTCCCATCATTTTTTCTAAAGTCTGAATAAATAATTTAGAATGCAATTTCAGCATGGCTTCTAAAAGATTTTTAATGTAATCAGTGTCATTTATAAACACTCTCAGTAAAATTATTCTTAACATTCTCATTTGTATCATTTTGTCTCAATCTGGTTCTTAACTGAGGAATTTCTAGTCAATGTCCTAAAGGGTTATTGTCCTAAAAAGTTTGATCCCTGGAAATTCCCAGAAAGCACCTTAAAATCAGTAAGCACTGGCAGCTCCCTGTTCACTTAATTCAAATGTTGTCGTGCTTATGTCAATGTTCAGGTGAATGAGGTCCTTCCTAGTGCTCAAAGATTTATTAAAGATATACTTGGGGGCGTAATGAGACACAACCTCATGCCTAAATGCTAATGTTCTATTTCAAATTGGCCTGAAAATGTTTTGACTGCTTAAGATCAGAGCCCTAAATATGTGATGACAGACATGCAGTAAACCTGAATCTGTTTTATAGAATTATTATTATTAAAAATTTTTACCGGTTGTACTGGAGGTAGTTCTTTCGTTTGTAATCGTTTGTAATCACCAGACAACATTTGTTATCTATATGTCACACAGGCAGTACTGTGCTACACACACAGTCAAATATATATTGTAACAATGCAATGTTGCCAATCATCTGGTCTGTACAAAAAGCCCAAGAACTGATTAGGATGTATACATCAAGAGGAAATATACATACACACATAGTATGTAGTATCATGCTGTTTTCATGGTAACAAAAAATAGACCATTTTAATGTGTAGCTTATTTCATGCCACGTGACCTCAGAGTTTTTGTGATGAGGAAATGATCTGGACACATTTTTTCCCAAACCACACGTAAAGACATATGGTATACAGTTTGAACATGTTTATAGAAACATGACATTCACCGTAAATTGGTAAAAATCTCCCAGACTCAGCCCACACACTTCAGACCTGATTGCGATTGTAGTGCAGAGATCGGGCGGAAACTGGGACTGGCGTGAAGTTGGAACTTCAAAAAGCCGAGAACGATCGCAGTGTTTCCCTTATTGAATTTCCCTAATTGAGGGTGGTATGGCAATATCACAAACCGTTTCCCCTGTTCCTTAATCATAGGGGTGTTATTTATTTTATTCCACTGTCGGAGTTGTTTCAGCAAAGCCTTGCGGCACTTAAATGATTTCTTTAACTACTGCTGTCAACATGACCTTGAATGATCAAATCAGCGCATCGATCGCCCGGCATGGTCATGCCATTTCCCTCATTGCCTAGTGTTTGGTTGTTATCAACTATATTGCATGACATTCAGACATGTATTGATGGGATTGCGCTCTCACTGGTCTAGCAATTATCAATGGAAAGAATAAGAGACGCAAGACGTTTTTTGCCTCATTTGAGATTTTTGGATCAGCAGCATGTCTGAGGACGGCTTTCCCAGCTCTGACCACAGGCATGTCAAAAAGGAGGCTGGGATCTGGTGTGTCTAGGGCAAGGGTGTCCAAGAGCCACCCTCGAGGGCCCAGTGCTTCCACATTTTACGGAAATCTTTTTACCGCCAGCTGATTTATACCTGAAGCTATGACTGGAGTCTTCCATTCCGCATCGTATTTTCATCAATTCATAGAGGGGATCAAATTCAAGCTCTAAGCCAGAAAATATGATGGCTTTCCAATATCACTATCAAATTGGGTTTTAAAGAGACACTGGGACCCAAGAGGGGAAACAAAAAAGAGACAGTGCCTCAGTGGGACCCAATTCATATTCTGCATTCAACTCTATTTATACCTAAACTTGAGTTGAATAGAAATGAATGTTATGTCAAAATTATTATGTGTCATCTATGCTCTCGTTGTTTAAATTAAAAAAAGTCATCCAAGAAAAACGGAATGATCCCAGTGGCTTTCATACATGTAAACAACATCTCTGGCTATGTTTTTAAGACACTTTAGAACGCTAATTATCTAAGTGTGTCGGTTTGGCAGAATTTTGAGTTCTACGTAAATTACAGTGGATAAGCCAAATTTGGCTGCTAAGAGTGCTTTTTGTTCCAAGAATTATACCAGCATGAGCTTTAAACTTTACCATAGGTCTGTCATGTTAACCTGCGAAGGGGTAACTTATGCTGGCACGCATGTATGTAACAAAATAATAATTATTTCTTGTTAATTTTTTATTTTTATTTTTTTTTAAGAAAGAACAACACTTTATTGTTTTAGCATTTCACAAAATCCACCCCTAAATTAAAATAATACATCAGGCCCATAGTCTCTATTTCTCATCCAAATTTCAATTTGTGTATAATTATTAATAATCTAATAAAAGGAAAGGATAGTATACCTTAAGCAAACTAATACAAACAGACGTTAAAGGAATACTTCTCTCAAATATGACATTTCTGTAAATCTTTCTTTCACAACATTGGACCTCACTGACTTTTAATGTACGCACAAAAAAAATGCAGAGACATTTAAAATAAAATATCTTGTGTTCCACTGAGGAACAAAAGTCATACAAGTTTCAAACAATAAGGTTATAAAAATTTTTTAGGTGAACTATTCATTTAAGTAGACTGTTGATATGTGTATTAGATGTGCACATCAATGGCAGACAATTTACTGAACTTAATATACACAACTGATCATTAAAATGTGTAAATTAACAAATAATCATCATAAGTCAAGGCTAATAAAAGCATATTTTCAATACACATAAAAAATAAGAATCAAAATCACCACTGGGGAACAAAATGACAACAGTTAACATACTTTGCTGAAACTGATGCATGCAATTATTATTAATAATAATGCTGAAATACAAACTCTGCAGCAAGAACTTTCCTCATTTAAATGGAGCATTTGTCAACCTCTGTTGCAAATGCATGTAGGTACAGTACTATGAGATGGCCTTTGTAACATATTGTATATTATAATGCACTATTACATTTCATAATCGAATGAAATTATGTAGCTTTACACCCATATTCAGTTATAAAATAGGTTGCAAATGCAATAAGACCGGACAACCTGTGCACTCTTTGAACTGCCCTTTCCCATAACAAATCGAAAGAGTTTACACTGAGAGCGCAGGACAAATGTTTCATGAAACCAAAATATGCAAGTGCCTTCTTTCATCATGCATTAAACGATCCATTTACAACCTAAACAACTGTTTTCACAAAGGTTTAGTCCTCTTTGAACATCTGTGCTAAAGACACCAAAACAACTCCAATTTACTGCAGTCTGATCAGAAGACAACACAATTTCTGCAAACTGTCTAGCGTGTGACACGGTTTTGTGTAAACGAGCCAACAAAAAGTTTGGTAATACTGTCTCCACCATTTCTGTCAGCCAAGCATGAGGTTATATGAGTGAACACAAAAGCAGCAGTACAAATGGATTCGAGGTGAATGTCTTGATTTGTTGGGGGAGCAAAAAGAAGTGTCTACCTCTTTTGAAGATGTTATTTTGTTCTTAGCTGTGTTTTCATTTCTTTCCCTCATTCTCTTAATCGTTAGCCACACTTTTCTGGGCACTTACTTTTCTCTCTCATTTATAATCGGCACATCACTGCTGACATCATCTCTCAAGAAAATCAAATGACAGGTAAGGCATCCATCTGCTGACAAATATTCATCTGCGGACAATAGTGCAATGAAATGTAACTTGAAAGGAGTGAAATATCTGGCCAACAATAATCTGTGCTCGTTTCACTGTGCCCAGTTTCTGTGGGGAGACTGTGGCTCATTCAGGTAAACGCAAAATTCTTGGTCCTCCATTCATGCGAATCACAAGCTCATAACACAACATATGATGGCATTGTTGGAGTCTGATGCCTTCATTCAGCTTTGGCTGGCTTTGTTTTGAATCCTGATCAACAGTAATTGCAATGTGAGTGAGATCCAATTGAAAAAAAAAACTGTCTAAGGTATGTTTAAAGACTCTCAAACAACCGTGACGTTCATCGCCTTGGGCCGGGAAGAAATGGCAAACCCCCACTTCAAACAAACACTGCCAACAACTTCCAGTGATCTCTCTTTCTCACACTATAACAAAAGCCTTTGACATCATCTCATGACGACATCCCTGTCTCTAAAATCTTGATGATATCATGCGTCATATGATATTGTCAAGATTCAATAGTTGTAAAAAGTTAAAAAACACTGAAAGGGGAAGAGGAAACCATGAAGAATCATTGTACAGTATCTGCAACATTGTGGCTAATTTGATGTTCTTCCAACTATTGAGAATTGTTTGACAAATATATGAAGATTATTCTATTTACCTCTTCGCACATGGCATAACACTCCTACTAAGTTAAATATTAGTGGGATCATTTACAGTCTGATTCTTCTTAATATTATACAAAGTTTTACAGATGATTTACATGACATTGTTATAATGGTGTTTTATATATATATATATATATATATATATATATATATATATATATATATATATATATAATTAATTTTTTTTACCCGTGTGGTTTCCCCAGGAATCGAACCCATGTATATATATATATATATATATATATATATATATATATATATATATATATATATATATATATATATATATATATATATATATATATATATTTATTTATTTAGTACTTCAACTCAACTTCAATTTTGCTTCAGGTAGTTGCCAAGACTAAATTTCTACAATTGTTTTTCAGTTTATGGTTCTTCTAATATCTAAATTTTTATTTAATTCAGCTTTATTTCAATTAGCAAAAATTATTATTAAATATTTCAACAATCCATCACCAATCAAAACCATCAATCAAAATCCACCACACTAATCTATCAGAGCACAAAGTGATAAAATATGATAAGTATACTAAGACCATTCAAAGTTCAAAGTTGTTATTGAGCAATAAGCTTCACATTACTGGGAATGAAGTCAGTCTTCATCGCCTGGCTCATTTTGAAATTCTGTCATTATTTACTCATTGTGTCATTCCAAACTTATATGAACTTTCTTTAGTGGAACACAAAAGGAGATGTTAGACTGAATGACAGTCTCAGTCACAATTCACTATTCAACTGTAATCTCCACTTGTGGAAGGAAGAAAACCATATGGCTTTGGAACAACATAAGGGTAAGTATTTTTGGGTGAACCATGCATTTAGAATCAGAAACGCTCGTCTCTTATAATGGAAAAGAAACTGGGAGTATGCAATAAAACTTTCAGATCATCCACTAAAAGTGTGCCAGTCCCCACATTGTTCCACATGGTTGAAGACAGTACATGGAAAACTGCATCAATCCACCCGCATTTGTTGCATGTGACTTTATTTGTCATGGTCATGGGTATGGAAATCACACTTAGCTGAAGATTAATACACCAGAGCCAGAATGGTGGTATATGGCAAGAGTACGTTTTGCTCTACAGGCACATTTCTCTTCCAATTTAGCAGAAAATATGCTGGACTTCACCTCCGACTACTTTGCAGCTGGAAATAGTCAGGATTTAGGCATCCATGCCCCCCCACACACCCACACCCACCTCCAGTTTACTTTAACAGATTGTACTGTATGCATATGTTTACAATTTAGGGCAATCCCATTACTTATAATGATTCTGCACCATGTGTCTGAGCAAACACATTTGTTTCACTGCACTGGCTTATTAGCTTAGTGAGAGTGTTCCAATGATACAGGCCCGGGAGACATGGCAAGCACCGATTGGTTTGTTGATTGGATCACTGCGATTGATTTGGTAGATTTGATATCCAAACATACATTTTAAGCTCGGGCAGCTGGTACTGGAGTTAGTGTTTGCTTGCAGTTGGTGTAGGACAAAAATGGATTCAGGGAACCTGAGGGCAAACCTGCTGACTTGTATACTAATACCCTGGCATGGCTTTTTAGTTCACAGATAGATTGTAGAGCACACACACAGGGACTGATTATTGTTGACTTGTCTTAATCATTCAAGTAGTAATAAATATGGTTAAGGTAGCCAATAATTTCAACTCTTACTCTTAAACTGAGCTATAACATTTCCTCATTGATAAAACATTTATACATTTACTTGATTAAAAGTCTTGACATTTTTTTGTTCATAACCTGCGAGAGATGATACATGAGAAAAAGAGTTTAAAGAAACAGATGTAAAAAAGGAATCAATTAATTACATTACATTACTACTTATATTAATGGGTTGTGAAAAGTGATTCACATTAAATTCAAGTAGGCTGCAATTAAGTATGAAAGAGTTGCCATATTGTAAATTCCATTTGAAAATTCCCGTTAAAATGAATACAATGTAAAAATACAATGAAATGGTTGTTCATGTGCTGACACCTTTTGAAACTGCCTTCAGTTCACAAAGGAACAATGGGTGTTTTGAATGAGAGATGAAATAGCACTTTGCCTGTTATGCATCTCGTACACATAAAAAAAAAGACTGCTTTATGTGTAGACCAAAGATATGCAGGTGCTGTAAGTTGCAAAAGGCAATCTGTCATGACGAGCTGTGTGTGAGAAAATGTGTTGTATGTTTCTGCACAGCTCACTATTTTTTTGGAATGGAATTTGGAAGTCAGCTACTTTTTCCACTCCATAAATTCTTCTCAGAGTTAGATGTTCTGTTATGTTCTCAGGCCTATAGAGAAGAGGTGAGGTGTGGATCTGAGAAAAGGAAGATAAAAAAGATATACCAAAAAAAAAAAGAAAAAAAAGAGAGAGAATGCATCTTGAATATAAACTTAATTTTATTATTTTCTTCTTCCACTGGCATCATTACTAGTTAATGATTATATTTACATTTATTAAATTGAATTAATCTATATTGAACTCTTTAATTTATGCTTCAAAAGATAACAGTGTAAAGAAAGTGGTACAGAAGCAAAGACAGGAGGGTGGTGGTGGAGAGGGTGGGAAGTGGAACAGTTAAAATTAACACACCTGTTGGTAATTTATCACACATAAACCTCACACCTAATTTTCACACCTGTGGCACAATGGGTTCTGAATCCCGCAATTCAGTCACACATGCTGTTCTACACACATGCTAAGGAGCTGGCTGTGAGTTCCCTGCATGGAGAAAGAGCAACGTCACGGCCAAAGATCAGAGAAACAGCGTGCCTGGGATTTTTTCACACCATTGAGCATTAGTGGACCTAACAAGACCCTCCTTTTCCACATCTGCCAGTGGTCCAATCTCATGCCACTTTATAATAATACCACTGCAATCCTACAATCCAATACAAAGTTATGCAAGAGTGATGATTTACCCAAAAATAAATGTTCTGTCTTTTACTGACTCTCATGTCATTCCAAATCTGTATGAGTTAAGCCCCTTTCACACTACACATTAGTCCCGGAAAAATGGCGGATCACCTCCTGTGTGAATGCAAATATGTTCTGGGATTGATTCCGGGATCGTTCCCAGGTTGGGGACCTAAGCCCCTTTCACACTGCACGTCGGACCCGGCATATTGGCGGAACATTGCCGGCTCGCCTTTTATGTGAAAGCAACCACGTCCTGGGATTGATTTCGCCATTGAACCCGGGTCGGGGACCTACTAACATTGCCGGGTTCAACCCGGGATGAGCGCTGTGTGAATAAAAGGCCAGATCTAATGCCGTGTCGAAGTGATGACGCACGTTATTGTGTGACTCTTTTACCGGCTGTTTTGAAGGAAGATCAACATTCGCGACGAAAAGATATGTGCAAACTCTAATGAAGCGGAGATCAGTTAGTTCCTCGCTTTCCGCGCTGACGCCGAGATGGTTCGCTTGCTTCAGTGAAAGTATTTCACGTTTAACGTTTTTGACTCGTACATTACACGTCACGCCCTGATGTCACGTGTCGTTATGGGATCTTTACGGGTTGTGTGTGAAAGCACGCACATATCCCGGGTAATCACTGGCAGAGTGAAAGTGCAAAATCTAGCGACCCGTTAGCAATTGCAGGAACACTTTATCCCGTGTATTTGCTGGAATGGCAGTGTGAAAGGGGCTCTAGTAACATTGCCAGGGTCAGTCCCAGAATGAGATCTGTGTGAACAAGCCAGAACTAATGCCGTAAAAGGTTTGTCGTAGTAATGACGCATGTTATGGTGCAACTCTTTTACCAGGTGTTTTGAAGGCAGATCAACGTTCGTGATGAAAATATATGTGCAAACTGTAATGAAGCAAAGGTCAGTTAGCTCCTCACTATCCGCGCTGAAGCTGAGATTGTTCGCCAGCTTAAGTGAAAGTTAACATGCCTAGCGTTTTCGACTCATACATTACATATCACATCCTGATGTCACGTGTAATGACGGGACCTTTACGTGTCTGTGTGTGAACGCTCGCACAGATTCCAAGAAATCATTGGCAGTGTAAAAGGGGCAAAATCTAGCGACCTGGGAACAATTGCTGGGAATAACTTTGGGGTCCAAACAACATTGACTTTCATGGGGGAAAATCTAAATTCACAGACATTAAAAAAAATATTTCCTTTGGCACTTGAAAAAAATAAATAAATGTTAAGTCATACATGTTTAGAAGAACTATCAAGTGATTTCCAGACTTGGATAAGTAAAGTAATAAAACTCTTAATACACCATAGAATATATGTTCTTCTAAAAATGCCAAACTCTAAAACTCCTTCAAATATTGTTGGTCTTGGAGTCAAAAAGGTTGAGAACTAATGCACATGAGTGGTATTGGTGGGTTTTGGTGTTTTGCTGTGCGGTTGCTACCCACCGATCTAAATTATATTCTGGTCAGATATAATTCAGTTCTGGGGTTTCCTTTCATTTTGTCATCTGTCAGCAAAAATATTGTCAAATTGCTTGGAAAATTAACAGCACACCTCCTCTCAAGCTACATAGTTTGAGGAATCATTCACATTCTTAGCATAGATTAATTACACGATAAATGTAATACTAACCATCAAGGTATTGTTTGAATCTCTGTTCGAGTATTAGTAACTGTAAACACTTCTAAACTAAGTTTAAACCTATGACTGCACATAAAACTCATCCACACACTATCCAGCAGACCTCCCTCTAAAACTTTATTGTTTGCCTTCACGCCTTAATCTGCGCTATGCTAGGAACATGAAAGGTATTACCTCATTAACCCTTTAACGAGACCTCTTCTCCACCTCCCTGGGTAAACCCTTCCCTACCAGGCCAGATCAGAAGTGATCCATAGGGTCAAAAGTGGAGAGCACCACGGGGGTGGCAGGCAGAAACATGCCGAGGAACCTCATATGGTCCCAACCACTGAGAGGGGACTTCAAAGCCTGATGCCCAAGACTGAGTCTTCTACTCCATAAATAGCTGCAGCAGACCCTCCAAAAACTTCTACTGAGCTAATTAAGCAAAAATTCAACAGGATACCACGCAACACCCATTCCATCGACTTCAAAAACGGCATGCATACGATCAGCGTAAGCCTGAAAATAACAAAAACAGGTTCTACAGTTGCGGTTTCCTGCACACATGGGTGGCACAATGTATAAAATCTGCGTGTATTGTTACAAATTTGTCAAATCCCTGTGAAAACCTGGCAAGCGAGGACATGCCAGAACACTTCCAGATACAAATGAACACCAGGGCAGGGTTTTATGTAATGGCCGCTCGTCTCATCTGCTCCCCAGGGCAGAGCTTACACTAAAGAGCTCCATGATAATCACTCAACTTCAACCTCTTCTTGCTCTTACCAAAACAGACCTGTCTGGCAGCCAGATACATCTCAGATAGGGCCCCTGTACGGCCCCGTACTCCCATAAACACTTGGCCACATCATGCAACTTTCTTCTTTTGCCTCTGAGACATGAAAGCGGTGTTGATCTCGACAAAGTTTTATGCTAAAAATGTTTATTGACAAAATGATAAGACAACATTGCAGTCATTGTAAAGATAAATTAACTACATACACAACATTAACATAATATTACAACTTACACTAGTTTTTTTTTTTTTTTTTAAAGAAGTCGGTACTTTTATTCTATTAAGATACAGAATTGATAAAAAAAATCTGTCACTGTCACTTATAAAATACTTTTATAATGTTACAAAATGTCTTATTTCAAATACATTATGTTCCTTTGAACTTTCTATTTATCAAAAAAAAAAGAAAAAAAGAAAAATCCCAGGAAAAAAATGGATCACGGTGTCCACAGAAATAATAAGCAGCATAATGGTTTTAATAATAAGCATTTAAAACAATTTCTGATTAATCATGTGATGCTGAAGACTGGAGTAATGGCCGCTGAAAATTCAGCTTTGGCATCACAGAATACATTACATTTTGAAATATGTTAAAATAGAAAGCAGTTGTTTTAAAATGTAATAATATTTCAAAATATTACTGTTTTCACTATATTTCTGCTCAAGTAACTTCAGCCCTTGTAAGCAGATAAGTGACTTCTAGCAAAAATATCGAAAGAACCTACCAACCCAAAACTTTTTAATGGCCATTCAGAAAATTCAACAAATACACAAAAGAACTGAACTAGATATGCCATTTAGAATGTGTAACTCATTTATGTAAAATACTTTGTTCTTAAAATATCCTAAACAGTCACTAAAAGAAAATATTTTTATGCTTATAAACATTAAAGTTAAAGTTAACAAAATGTGCCTATATATATTAAGATTAAAATTGACTTGAATGAATTTGCGGACTAAATAAATGTAAATACGTGCAAAAACAGGCTCTTGTTAATTACAATGACAATGTTTATTACAATGACAAACTAGTAGTGTCTATTACTGGAGTGTCGCCACCACATCCATTATTAGCACATGAACATGAAAACTACATGTGACCCCTGCCTGCGGATACCTCCAACGTACCGTCCTCTCCGTGACAGCTGTTTACACAAGAGAAGACGGTGAGCTTCTGAGGTCTGGCTCTGGTTCAGATAAAATAATACACAGCTGTAGTAAGCCAAGATGTAATACAAGTGGATAACTGAGAGGATGAAAAAAGGAGGAATTTGTGAAATGTACAAGGATATTTTCTCTTTCCCTTCCTCCCTAACCTTTTCTTTACCATTCTCTCCTGCCTCTGGTCTGACCCCCTCTAAATATCTACTACTCGGTCGGTAGTTAAAGACAAATGGAAAATAAAGGGACAAAAATAGAGATATACTGAAGTCGCACAATGCATAAACTCACCACAATTGAAGTCCTCTGTGTTCTGAAACTGAAGAGGCTGAGGAATGCGTTTCAAGGCCACATGCAAATTAAAATCATAACTCAAGCTTGCGAATTTCCCCAAATTATGTGCAACAGATTACAAAGCACAAAACAGGGCTTTTCTCCCTCAGTTGTTTCCTATTTAGGTGGCACAATGCCAGACTGCATAACATGCGTGCACACGAACCAACATCACCAAAGACAACAGTCTACAATAACTGCTGCTAGACTGAATCTTCCTGTTATCACACAGCTCGTTGAAAAACTGGATTCTGATGTGTCATTCGGAAATCATATATATAAAACTCAAGTCAATATTGAACTCCTTACATATTTAACTGCAAGTATGTAAATTTTATTCTAAAAAAAAGTAATGATGTAAGACCCCTCCATTTGGGGTTGGTAAGGATTTTATATGTATATATATATATATATATATATATATATATATATATATATATATATATATATATATATATATATATATATATGCTGATTTGATGCTCAAGAATAGCTGTGCTACTTAATATTTTTGTGGAACTGTTATACATTTTCCAGGATTAAAACTTAATTTCATTAGTGTAAAAAAAAAAAAAAAAAAACGGTATAACGCAAGTTTAGTAAATATTTTTCTGACATGCATCAATGTGTACCTTCTCTCTCTCTCTCTCTCTCTAAATATATATATATATATATATATATATATATATATATATATATATATATATATATATATATATATATATATATATACATATATATATATATATATATATACATATATATATATATATATATATATATATATACACACACACACACACACACACACACACACACACACACACACACATATATATATATATATATATATATATATATATAAAGTAAAAGGTTACTTTTTCTCTTCAGGGAACAAATACCTCAGTCTGTGAGAGAGAACTTATAAACCATGTAAGTGACGGCATGATAGTAATGAAGTTAATTGAGCATTTTATACTCCTAGCCATAACAAATTCATAAGATTGACACAGAATCGCCCATTCATTTCCTATTTCCCATTGCAAAAATTGCACACAGCTTATTATATAATAGAGAACAGAATGTTTTGAAGACCTTTTTGTTTAGTTCTGTTGCATTAAGCGAGGTTGCATATGACTCATGACTCAATACGCAAACAAATACGCTGATTACAGATACATGTTGGCTACTGCTCTCAAACCGCTGACACTCACTTTCTCATCAACGGCTAGTGACCCTTGAGGACCTCTTCACATCTGAGATGCATGCTGAATCCTCATAGAAAGAGAGGAAGTGTGGGAGAGAGACAAAGAAAGACAATGAGCTTAGCGCCAGGGCATTATAATGACTACCATGCCTGGCCTTGATTAAAACCACACCAGGGCTTCTGGGTTCCACAGGCAGGCAGGCAGGCAGGCAGCAGGCAGGGTGTCTACCTCCCTTCCAAGTTCTTAGAAAGTACAGACGTCCTCGACCCAGACCCACAATGAAGACGGGCACAATGACAGGGCAAAGGGGACGAGACCCAAGCTCAATTCACGGACAAATTACAAGCGAGCAATGTAGCTTTATTGCCCCTGACCGGCTCACTTCCGCACCATACTGAAAGCAAGGCGTGTGGATGGCTGTTTTGATGTGGTGTGGATGCGTAATTAGAGGTCCTATCAGGCGCAGGGGAATGGAGGAGGCCTGTCCATCTGTCGGGTGTTAGTGGGACGGGGAGGGGGAAACGGCAGCCCAGTGCTCCCCCTTGTTGCTGTTCCAACGATTTGTGTAGGCGTGGATGTAAATATCCATCAGAGCAGGAGACAGACCTCACACGCCTGCATATGTATGTGTGTTTCTGTCTGAGGAAGCCTCTAGAGCTCATGTTACAACAAGGCCTCGGCTATCGATTCGGACTAGGTACAACAGAAGGCCTCCACACACGGACCGATGTTCTTGCAAAGGACGAACATAAATGCGGTACAGAATAGAACCTGGCAAGGCCTGGGAACACAAAGAGCCTACTCAAGGCAGTTCGATTTCTCCAACCCTTCCAAAGCACTTTGAACCACCAATTAAATTCTTCAAAATGTCCGGCACACTCAACTGACACTCCATTACCCTGTCTGTGCTCTCCTGTCCTTTCTCATATAGCTGGATCAGGATGGGAGGGGTGAGTGATTCATATGGAAGTGTACAGTGCAAAAGACCAGCAAGGTTTCTTTACGTTCAAGCTCTGCTCCAAAATGTAGTGTGCTTCCTCACTGCCTACTTATCTACATAGGCAGCTACATTCTAGAACAGCATTCTAACTAAAACATAACCTCCACATGATCAGTGATTTGGAAGGCTCAACAGAAGGCAGGAATTGGTTAAAAACCTCTACATTTCACTCTGTTTTAATGCAACACAATGGATTAATGTGCATACAAGTATATTTATAAATGTTCTTTTTGAAATCCATTTTAAAATTGGCTTCTACATGATGGACAAACATGTAAAACAGGCAAAAGAATTGTCAGATCAGAAGGAAGCATAATCAAGATCCAAATTTTTCCGAAAAGACAAGTTGGAAATATACTTTTGATGTCTTAAAATGCTGGCTATTGAGGAAGTTCACTAGTTTTTGGAACAGAGCGAATATCTGTCACAGAACAGGCAAAACTAGGCTATGTCTGTGACATGCAAAATGTTTGTCTCACTTCATCAAGTGTCCAGATGATACCAAGTAAAACCAGTACTTGATGTAAAAAGCAATGCTTTTCAAAAACACACATGGTACAGATGTGCAAATGTACATTATGCGTTTTTGCATTCAAAACCAAAAAGAAAGGGTGAAACAGAACAGAATGCAGCGGGCTACTTTTAACTGGATATGCCATCCTAAAATGGTGACAAATTGATACAATGGAATACCATCAATACCATTTAGTTTCATTGTAATCATTGTATTACTCAAGTTACTATTTTAAACTATTTGTTTAATGTTAAAACAACTTGTGTTATATGCTCACATCTTGGAAACAAGTCCAGTATTCAACAGTTTTACTGCTCAATAACCTCAAGATAATCAAACTCAACAGGCTTTACCATATTTAGCAGCCTTATAAGAAATGCATTAAAGTAAAATTACTTCAGGGAGCTGGCTGTTGAGGAAATAACAGAGGTGAACATATAAAAAATATCTCCCTGGAATTTAAAAGGCACACTGGACCTTTTGTCTCTGGCACCACAGTTTTCAATCACTATCGAGAAATATGGAGCTTATTATAATAAGATTTATATAAGAAGTCGATTTTATTTCACATTTCCGAAAATGAACCTTTACAGCGTGGTGAATTGTAGCCCGAGAGGAAACCATCTGTTTGGCATTTAGCTTTGCCAACATACGGGATCTTCTGATGACAACGATTGGGGCCAATGGTGAGGATCCCCAAGTGTATGTTAAGTGTATGCATAATGGGTATTTCTCTGTTGCGATATGATGAATGAAGGCGTGGAAAGTGTTACAAAACCCTTCTCAGCTGCATGCATTCAGTGCTCATCAGTTCTCTGCTTGAAACATGAGGCAGCACCCTAGTGACTAGGAAAGCATTTGGATGCCCGATCTTGTGCAAATGTCATATTAGTTAATTGAGTTAATAGTGAATAGTTAATCGTAAAGAGGATATGGGGATATGTCTTTAATTACTTTTCTATGCAATCAGACTTACAAATTCCAGTGAAAAAAAGTGGCCCCACTTGTATCTATATAAACAAGCACCAAATTATGCAGATACTCTCTTAAAAGATTCCAAAACGGGTTTTCACAGTGATGCCATTAAAGAACCATCTAGGTTCCCCAAAGAACCTATCAGTGAATAGTTCTTAAAGAACCATTTTATCTTAATTCATTATAATTATTAGTCTATTTCCACTAAAACAACCTTGCAATAAAAAGGTTCAATGGATGTTAAAAGCTCTTCATGGAACCATCAATGGCAATAAATAACTTTTATTTTGAAAAGGGTACAGGATACCTGAAAGGGGAAAGTGATAAACAAAAACGAGAGAAGGAAGTCTCATCATATAGAACATCAAAAGATTTAATCTGTCTCAGGTGATTGTGCTCCAACCATCTCTAACTGATCTCCTCAAATATGCCATCCATCCCTCCCTCAGTATAAACTCTTCTTCTAATGATGTTTTCTCTCACGCACATGCAGAGATTCACCAAAGCGATCTTGCCACAGATGGACGGCAGGCTGCGTTGCGACAGGAGAGGGGCACAGAGAGCACCACCAACTCCGTCTAACCTGCTGGAATAAAAAAAGTCACTCCTGGCTATGAGAATGAATGGCTGGGTGAGAGAGCTGGATGTACTTGATGAAACTAAATGAACGTCAATTCCATAGAACATCACTTAAATTATAGATTAGAATGAAACGACATGTCACATTTTCCAAAAAAAAAAAAAAAAAAAGAGGCAGATTGTTTTTTTTTTTTTTTTTTTATAAAGAGACTCTGGAGTCATCCATCCTGTCACACACTTCATCAGAACATTAAGTGGCATGAACATAGCAAGAGCCAACATTAACACTTACACCCATAAACCTGGGACCTTGGGTAAACTTGTACAAAGCATAGCTAAACAGTTCTTTTTGTCATTACTCTTTTTTTTTTTTTTTTTTTTATGTCTTCCCGAACAAATTTTATTGACCTAATCACTGTAAAACAAAGAGGTCTTTTACATCCTAAACTCTGCTCTTGCGGTTTTAAACTCAGGCCAGTTTTTTGGCATGCAGCAAAGACATAGTTTACCCAAAAATGACAATTCTGTCATCTATTGAAGCCCGTTTTAATAACATAAAAAAGGTAATTGTGACATTTGACATATGTCCCACATATTCTAAGCTTATATCTCGCAATTCTGAAGAAAAGGTCAGAACTGATATGCTAACTCAGAATCTCAGATTTCTGACTTTACTCCTTGCAATTATTATTATTTTTTTAATCTAAATTCTGAGTTTACATCTCACAGTTCTATATTCGAGTTTCTATATCATAATTATTACTTTTCCCTCCAAATTATTTTTTTTTCAGAAATGAAAGAAAGGAACATGTTTGGGTTTACTCAGTTGTGAACCATATAAACTGATCATCTTGCATTTCATACTTCTTTATTAAATATTTATATGCAATCTTATGAGGCATAATGGGACAAATCACGGTGTGCTGCCAGCAGATTAAGATATAACTGTTCGATAGTGTTAAAATTCAGGTGCTTTCCCCCAATCTCTTGAGGGTGAAGCTGAGGAGCTCAGTGATAGAGTGAAGCCTTTCCTCTCCTCCACTTCCCCTTGGATTACCATGACTGTGTTTCTCTGGAAATAGACATTACCATGAGCTTAATCGGACCATTCATCAGCGCTAGCAGTTTCTTAACCTTCTGTAATGCAGAATATCACTTAAAGTGCAAGTAAATGGCTTGTGCACTAAGAAAGGACCGCATTCTATGTTCCTATACATACTAAAACAGCTGTTTTGATGTTTCAGAGCAGTAGCTCTGAGGCTAAAGCATTAACACCCCTTCCGGCTTGTCAAACCAGCAAGTCATGTGTTTGAATTTGTTCTCTGGTCCGCGCTGGTATATGTGTGCCAACAGTTTTTATGTAGTCAGCAGGTGGCATCATTAGCCAGAAAATAAAAATGAAAAGTATTACCCCCAGGCCAAGTAATGATATCATGGCAAACTCACTACCATCCGTAAAGCACTGAATGGGGGGTAGAGGTGCAAATTTAATACGTTTCTTGCTTTTGGCTTTGTTATATTCATCTGAGGAAGCCTGTGTGAATGCAAACGGCTGAAATGTAAGCAGCAATGAATAAAAACAAAAGAAAAAGTCATGCGTTCCTGCTCAGCTTTAATGGAGTATCTGATGAGAATAAATACAGTTGTGAGGCGGTTAAGACAAAGTCTTGTAAAACAGTTCAAGAGGATTGACCGTGTCGCTGGGGTGATGTGGGATTGTAGATTGAACACGAGCATGCCAGAAAAGACTCAAGTATACTCGGGGCAAGAAAACCATTTCAGCATTTTAGACTGAATTGAACACTGATGCAGCCCTCAGTAAGTATGATAAATATAGAAATGAAGCAAATCTAAAGCTTGGCGGCATTTCAAAACGTCACTCTCTGCAACAACAGCCCACACAAAACACACACACACACACACACACATTTCTGTCCACAGGTACAAACTGAAACTTCGAGTTCACTGCACCACCAAAGCATGTTTTACAAATGCATCACCATTTACACATACTCTACACAGGACCCCGCTCACCTCCAGATGCACTTTTGTCATCATTTTCCCCATTAAACTCCCCCAAACCCCCTGAAAATGCTTAACTAGTCTGCCTCTGCCAGCAAGTTTGATCCTATTAAGAAAATTATATTACATAGCATTTGAAATCGCAAATCTTGTAGAAAAACAGTGGGGCTGAAAACTTGTGTGCCGGTTCACTACAGTTTCTGGCTGATTATTTGCAGATGGGAGCAGAGGTTTCCCCTGGCATGCCATGCATGTGATTAAATCTATGAATGCCTCCCAATTCACATCTCTGCGGATTTAAGAGTGCATATCAGCCATGGTGTCAGCAAGTGTCTTTATTTGGGCTCAAGTTCAATTGGGAGGCGGTTGTTCTGTCACATGCAATGAATGACTAATGTTCAAGGGTTTGAGGCTTTGGGGAGGGATGGAGAACTTTGAAATGTTTGACTTTCAGCCCCCTTGTGTCCACATGCATTGGCCAAGCAAGACAACCCTCATATTTACTGATGGGTTAAATCCCTGCTGCTCTTTAGAGTGGATTGTTATACTTGCACCAGTTGTTCAAAGCTTAATCAATTTCTGTCTGAGAGATCAATTAAAAGCAGCTTAGGGCAAAAGGAGGGTCAGTGCGTTTGAAAAGGGAAAAGGAAAGCTCTTTTCAGCAAATGGCCACCAGACAGCGCCCCTCTGTGAGGATCACCTGATCAACAGTTAGTAGCTACTTGAGAATTAATTTTCCAGAATCTTTAAGATTATTCACACAGTACACTGATGTTCTCGAAAACAAGACATGTGAACTCACCAACCTAACCGATTCATAATGAGATCTGGCATTATAAAATCAGGGCTTCGATTGTCGACTTTTTAAAAGAATGTCAGTAATTTTCCAGGATTCGCGCAAGGTCTTTATAGCATATTTTTCAAATGTGACCCTGGACCACAAAACCAGTTTTAAGTCGTTGTGGTAGATTTTATCAACAGACTGGGCTTTGTCTGGGTCAAAATTATAGATTTTAATTTTATGCCAAAACTCATAAGGATATTAAGTAAAGATATTAAGTTAACTTAATATATTTAGTACATTTCCTACCATAAATATATAGAAACCTAATTGTTGATTAGTGATAAGCCTATGAATTGCTAAGAACTTCATTTGGACAACTTTAAAGGTGATTTTGTCAGTATTTAGATTTTTTTTTTTTTTTTTACCCTCAGATTCCAGATATTCAAATAGTTGTCTCTCGGCCAAATACTGTCATAGCCTTCATCACAGGAAAGCTTATTTATTCAGCTTTTAGATCATGTATAAATAAAATTTTCGGCAAATTTACCCTTTATGACTTGTTTTGTGGTCCAGGGTCACAAATGTCTAATATCTTAAGAACTTTGAAAGATAAAAAATATATATATTAAAAAGTGATAAAGTTGTAAATCTATGATAAAATGATACGCAGAGGCTTAGTAGAGTAGCTACTCAAGTGAAAGCACTAGTGCGGCGTAATGTTGCTATGGTTACATCTGCAGACCAACGGGAATTCTGTATTTAGCTAAATTTGAATGTAGAAATAATTAGCCTACTATGTTAAACTATGTGACCGGAAAGTGACAAACCTTTTAGAAAACAGCTGTCCACATTTTTATGTCATGTAGGCTTCATTCTTAATATAAATAGTGTTTTTAAAGCCTTTTATACCGATCTCAGTTGGAGAATAGTTCAAGACGCCCTTATCTATAACAAATTAAAGGCGTAATCTAGTTAAACACTATGCCAGTGAAGGAAATATACTTTTAAAATAAAAATCTTCACGGATGAGGGTACCACACCGCGCATTCTCTGACGGGAACTGATGCTGAAACAATTCGAATGCAAAAGTATCTTCTTGAAGGTTACAACAAACCCTGATGTTTTCAATTTAGGTAAACTTCCTAAAAATCTTCTGGTGTAGGGGAAAAGCGCACTCTCGGATTCACTAATGCATGACAAAAATTAATAAAACAACGCGTGTATTCTTAAAAACACATCATTATGTCAATACCATTAAATGATCTATTTTTTAACATTTTGGCAACATACACGTGGAAGTCTAAAACTTCGAGAAGTTGCGGTGCCCCGAGGAACATCACTGAACCCTTGAGCAAGACAGCGAACCTCATCCTACAAAAATACTATGGTAAAGACCATTTTCGTCAGAGTATTAGAGCTATAACTAACAATTCATACTGCTGTAAAACAGTGGAAGCTTGCCATTGCGTCTTTCAAAAAATAAATAAATAAACAGTCAAATCACAGAAAGGTTCTGAAAGCGAACTACAGTTACCATGGTAATTTTTGGTAGCGTAACACCAGGTGGGACAGTCCCTGTCATACGTGGACCGTAAGTCTCTCTGTGAGGAAGCGTCAGCTAAATGACTGATTAATTACACCATTGATAAAGCATATTTCAAAGTCACATGCAGGGTTCCCTCACCTCTTTTGTTTCTTCTCCAGCGGTGAGACTGCTGCGTCTGACAGTGACTGTAGTCCACACAGTTCAACACGATCAGCGCGAATGAGAACAGACGAAACTGCATCTGGGCGGCTGTGTGATTGTCCCGACTCACGGTAGAAAGCGTCAAAGGTACTCGCCGCGAGCCTGCAAGGTCCGTATATGAGGTTTCAATGTGTATATTTTTCCACAGAGGAGCAGTGAGTTGAGAAGTGTAGACTCAGTTGTGTCACATATTAGAGGGGTAGAGAAAACATCATCTTTCACCACCGGTTAATGTCATTTTAGAGAGCGAAACGCGCTTTTTAAACTCTAAAAAGTGTCTCGTGAATGTCTATGGAGAGAGAGAAAAAGCTTATAACTTGAGGTTCTTTGAGTTACAAATACACCTTGATGGATCAACGTGGTTTGCGAGCGAACTAATTCATAAAAAAAAAGAAAAAAAAAATGAAAATGAAAATAAATACTTGAATTGGCGAATCTACAAAAGCGAACGGGACGCGGTGGATGCCCTCAAAAGCAGATGCGAGCAACGAAAGAAAATACCTGCGCGAGTCTAACTTAGTCCAAAAAAGAGAAACTTTGCCTATACATCAAGTTCCTTCCGACTGCCAAAGCGGACTTGGAACATCCAGCATCCCTCTCGCAGGAAAAGTTTAGTCCCTTCGTCCCCTAGACAGAGTGAGAAAACACATGGATGCAATAGTCTGAAAAACTCTAGAATAAAGCCTTGAGGTGCATGAGGATGTGTGTGTAACTGTGGCATATGCTGAAGTGCTCGGCTGGTGATGGAGTATCACTCTACTGGTGCTGATGCTATATAGGCGCTGCTGTCACGTGGAGACTCCAAGATCTTGTGGGGCTTTCGGTGCACTTTCAGAAGCCCCTCGGTAAGAGAGGACTGTTTGCCCCCCTCCCTCCTTGTTTAAGTTTTAGAAGATGACAAATGGAATTTTTCCCGCTGTCTCTATACACTACTCATGAGCCCCAGGGTCCTAGTGCATTGGCTTAAACTTAATAGTATTATGGACTGATCTTAAATTTACCCCCCCACCACCACCATCATATTATAGCGTCACATTAAAAACAACTTAAAGTACTGTATATAAAGGACCTGAACTACAATCTGCATTTCACTGGTTTCATACTGTTGGGGAAAATGTACTAAAACTTAAACATGGTTTTGCTGGTTTTAGTAGGAACTAGAAGCCAAGCTTTGTGACTCAATAAACCAGCTGGACACCAGCTTTCCCGGGCAGGATACCAGTTTAAATCTGCTAAGATCAGCAAACCTACTTAGAGTGGTTTAATTTTTTAATCAGCTGTGATAAAATCAGATAACTAAATTCAGAAAACTCATTAATACATACGTGAGAGGCAAAAAAAAAAAGGGGGTTCTCTTATGATAACTGGGGCTATAATAAACGTTTCAGTAAAAAAAAAAAAAAAAAAGACTGCAATTTATTTTTATATATAAACATTAATACAACTTAATGTCGCTTTTCAGATCCAACATAACAGTTTGCTTTTAAGACATTAATATTATTTTAAGTTTTAAAACCATTTAAAATGCAAAAAGAATGATTGCTGAGGCAGTTTCCTTTAGAAGCTTCTATGCCAAAGTAGATGTAAATTGCTTGAAATCCAAGAAATGTTTTACCCATCTTGACCACTAGGTGTGGCACTTAATCTTTTATTTATATATAATTTTTTTTGTCTCTATCTTAAATGTATTATTCCACCCGTTATTTTTGGCTCAGATTATCCAGAAGCCTCCCAGGTGAGGTCAAAGTGTGCAGCACCTGATTCAGGTACAGATACACTGATTTATAACAAACAGGTGTTACAAAACACAGCACTTCATATACACCACAGAAAAGTGCTCATGTCCTTAAAAACACGTTTGATACAGTCTACACGGACTGTCCGTTACCCTCCTCAGAGAGAGAGAGAAGAAAAAAAACATTTGTCATTTCTTAAGTGATGACACTCTCTCCTCCAGAGCTCTTTGATGTTCAGATCAAAGTGAAATTCTTCCAAAGTCAATGTTAATTTATATGATGGCTATTTGTCTCGATCAGTGAAACACAATAGAGTTTAATTTCTCATTAAACTAAATCTTATTAAAAGATGTGTTTAATCTCCTGCCTTCCTTATTCTTGAGCTGTATCAGGTTGCTTGACGGTCTAAGCTTAGTTATAGCCATTTATTGCAGATACGTTTATGTGCATACTATAACCGAATATAAAATTAAAGCACCTGAAGTGATTCCCTGCCAATTTGAAGCTTCTGCATTGGAAAAGACACTGTAATGATTTCATACTACTGAAAAGCTGATCTAAATTTAGGCCTGCTCGTTAAAAAATAAATACATTTGCAATTTGGAAAACAGGACTCGAGGAATAATCCAGAGAAAAATGTATTATGGAACATACGTTGTATGTTTTAATTATGCGTCCTGTTTTTGAACAAATGTCTTAACCTTTTCATGTAAGGGAAAGGGAATGAACAATGCGAAAACGGGAAAGATTATGTAGCCCTTTTAACCAAAACCTACGGTGACCTTTTCGTTTGGGTGTTTGTTTATTTACTTTAAGTGAAGTGACAGACGTTGTGGTGGACAACCTTTTCAGCCACACGTCTGCTGTTGGTTTGGATGCCTTTCTAAAACAACATCTGAGACAGCACTCCTAAGGTGAATGTGATAATTAAGGGCTAGGAGGCTTTTATTTTCGTAATGTGTCATGGCACAGGACCGGTTAACCAATCACTTTAGCCCACCCCCCTCCTTCCTCCCCACCCGGCCGCTCGCTCGCTCGCTCACTGGGAAAGTAAAGGTGACGTCAGTTGTTTTAGATGTCTGGCTGGGAGCCCGAGCGCTGTGGCAGCTATAAGCCCCCTCTTCACTCGTCCAGAGAGACAGGGCCCATAAACATGTCAGCTGATAGAGAGGCCAAAGCAGACATTAAGACATGCTTCGTATCCCAGCCTGCAGCATCTGTGAGCAAGGGATGGAAATAGAAAACTAGAGAGCGTCAGACTGTAGATGTCACATGCAGAAGATGGGATGAGATGGGGAAGGTGGGGAGGCATTATGTTGATTGTCTAGCTAGCACATCTGACATGCCCAACAAAAAGGACGAGCAACATCGAAAATGACAATGAGAGTCAGGACGATCACCTTTTTGTGCCCTCTACACCGCAGCGGAGTGGGCCGCTACATAACAGAGCCGTAAACGCAGCAGACTAAACACTCATTCATCATTACGGCGCATACATGTGCAGCAGCACAAAACCCCCCAATCCCACTCAGTGACTCAGAGCACATTAAAACTTCATCTATTACACAAAAGATCACCACCACTTAACCCTCAACCACCATTCGTAATGTCCAGGAATAAAATGCAAGCATGAGGTGAAGATGGTTTTGTAAGGTTTTTTCTTTATTTAATACCAGACGCATTAAACCCAAGTGTAAAAATAAGGCCTCTGTCTCGCTCCTTTGAGGGACGCGAGAGGGAAAACAGGATGTTCGGCCACAGTATGGGAATGCTGGAAGGTTAGATTGAAGTGTACGCTCCGCAAAGATCCACTCAATAAAAGCCAGAATCCTGAGGTGCCCAGTTTGGAGTCTAAATAGAGAGGAAAGAGAGAGCCAAAATATGTTATTACCCATCACAAATGCATGCGAGGTCATTACAGATGAATACTATAGAGTGCTGCAGTGATGGATGTATTATTGTAGGCCAACCAGGAAATTTGCATCACTACCAAGCCCATTTCCACCATGCAATAAAAAAAGTAAATAGCAACTTTTTTTCTCTCACAATTCTGACTGTCTTTGTTTTGTTTATGCTTCTTACAGAATAATAAAAAAATGAAATGAAATTTTTCCATCTCACAATTCTGACTCTTTTCCTCGCAATTGCAAGTTTATATCACGCAGTTGGGACTTTTATTCTCAGAGCTATGGGTTATAAACTCGTAATTGTGACATTTAACATTTAGAATTCTGACTCTTTCTCAGTTTCTTCAAAGTTTACATCTTGCAATTCTCCATTAAGATCTCGCACTTTATTTACGTTTCTGAGTTTCTAAATTTAAAAAAAATCATTGCAAGACAAAAAAAAAAATTGTGAGATAAATAGAGGTAGAAATGAGCACTGTGGCTCCCTCAACAAAAAACCCAATAGGATTTTTCATTGGCCTGTTACCATCACGAAGCTTCTTCTGAAAACTCTTTTGGTCTTTAAAAAAAAAAATGTAAAAAAAACCCCCCCGAGTTAGACTCGTTTACAAGAGCATGATTAGAAACACAACAAAGCTGTAAAAGCAGACTAGTTAGTAGATGGCTTTTAGTGTTCAGCATGATTACACTTATTTTCCCTGACAATCTCCGTAGTCCCATTTAGCTACATTTCTGTTTATTTATTTATTTTAAAACAATGACTTTGGAATAATGCAACTGCAAGCGCTTGTTGCCTGGTTTTGGCCCACAATCTCTTGAAACTATCTACTACAAAACTGCAGTCATTTTGCAAGTACAAGAAGTTCGATTTCACATTCGCACCTTTCCTTTGGGTTTTTCCTGAGAAAATGTTCAATTAAATTGTGTCTGGCCAAACACATCCAAATACAGGACTGTGTGTAATGGCCTTTGCCATTGTGGTTTTTGTGTGAGTGAGTCAGTTAAATTACGTGTTTTGAGGGACCAAGACATTTAAAGGCCGTTATTTTTAAACGCTCCATTTCAAACAAAGCGAGGTCACGTTTGTCGTTGGCCAATCACTACGCAAGGCCAAGATCAAACGAAGACGGACTGGACCCCAAGCAAAACATCTGTGGTGACTCCTAAACGTAGGGAACTCCACAGAACGTGTGCGCGATTGTGTGCAAGCGTTATTTACTCTGCAGCGCTGAGTCATGGGACTCAGACCCTCTTCTTTATGGCTGTGCTCTGCTACCTTGTCATTAGGCCTTTGAAGAAAAACGGCATGATGAAAGCGCCTGCTCTGTTAAACTTGCTCTTACTGGTTTACGCCGTGTAAAGACAGTTCTGGGCTGACTGCCGCTCGACATTCTTCTGAATAGATCATTTGTGTGTGTAAACTACAGGGCTCAAGACAAACAGAGATGAGATCAGATAAAAGGAGGAGAGATGCTCTGCTGCTTTGACCTCATTCCTGTTGGCGTGGGTCTGCTTCTTCTCGATGTTCATGGCCAGCATTTGGCTGCGGAACGAAAGGCTCTTGGTTTTCTCGATCACCTGCTGATATGGTGATATGGCGTTGTTGCCCATCACCACGTGACCCTGCCAAAGAAAAGAGGAGAGGAAGAGAGATTCAGAGCTAAACTTAGAAAACACCAATTATTTTCTGTTGCCACAGACACATTTTCACAACCTCCTCAAAAAACACAAAGGAGCTAATTCTGTCACTCCAGTAGAATGTCCTGTGATTTCTGAGACCAGAAGTCATGTTACTTTGTTAGGATGTTATGACCAAGGTGCTGGGTCAGTTGCAAAAAAATTGTTTTCTTTGACATGGATATTAAATGACACTACTGTTCAAAAGTCTTTTTTTTTTTTTTTTTCAGCATCGAGATGAAAAATTACAAAAAATAAATGTATAAAATTACAAAAGAAATACATAAAATTATTCTTTCGAACTTTCTATACTTCAAAGAATATATATTAATCAAGCAGAAAGAAAGAAAACCATTATAGAATGGTTTCTATAGGTCTTGAATATTAATCTATGTCATGAATAAAAAACAAAGTACATATGTCACCATACTGAGAATGACCCTCCTTCGGGACAGTCCTCTTACCCTCGATGAAGGATATGGTGAGTAAGCGAGCACTGAGCAGAATAACTGACGTAATTGATTGCCTCTCCTTTATGTTTTAAAGCAGAACACAATCTCTGCACAAAAGAAGCGGAATTTGATTTTCAGACTAATTAAAGGACACTAACGCAGCACCTATCAATTGTTTCGCTATCTGAGGAGGGAGGCAGAGAAACAATGAGTGAAATAAAATATGAGAGACTCTCACCAGTTTGGAGTCGATTTTGGCATCCAGCCTGGCATTACGAATGAGGTTGACAATCCATCTTTCTGCCTCCTCGGGAGTCATATTCAGCTTATCGGCCAGCATACTGCAAGGCAACACAGTCCATTAGGACAAAACTTGGGTAAGGGGAGAACATTATATACACTGATGGCATTACGTGAAAATTGTGAGGTGTATAACAAGCTTGTAGAGTGAGTGTGTGTGTGCACGCAGGTTTAAAGTGCTGATCGAAAGTGCTGGATGATAATGGGTTTACTGTCATAGCTCAGCATTTAGACGTCTGTTCAAGAGTGACAAATGCCTTGCATTATGTAATCAAGTCTGTGATTCTAATCTCACTAAGAAACCCATAAAAACAGAGTACAATTACATCATTGCGCTTTTGCGAGTATGAGGTCAAGGTAGCGATGAAACTTTGCAGACAAGAACAAAAGGACATTGCATGGACTTGCATGACTTCTACTGACAATCCACCTGACATTTTAGAGAAACTGTCCAGAAATGAAGCCAGGTGTCTCCTTCACAGACGTGTCTTTTAGAGAGGAAGGTGGCAGCTAGGCCTCTGTTCTTTGATCCACAATCCTACTACCGCAGCTGGCTTTCTTTTCGGCTAAGCTCATTTCATGCAAGTGAGAAAGTGCAGGCTTGTCCCGTTCTGTTCTACACACCAGGTTTCCAAACAATGAATATGCTTTCACAGTGAAAGGTTAACTCAATCATCCACCGTGGCAACAGAATGGGTCTAGAGACCGGCAGAGATGACAGCTTATATCATTTTGCTCCCAATGAAACCCTCAGAAAATGATGCGTGACAGGCTAGATTGGTCATAAAGCTCATTATTTAAGAGCTAACCGCCAACGAATGTGCTAGTTGTCACATCACGAGTTCCAAGCTGGTGATGGTTAACACATGTCCAACATCAAGCGGTGACACTCGCTACGGGAAAAAGGAATGCCTGTCGAATCCAGGGGTTAAAGCAAGGACATGAAATCCAAGCTCTTCGGCAGCCCCAAAGAACTCCGCAAAGCATGCGGCACGCTGATGAACAATTACAGCCGAAAAGGAACAGGAAACCAATTAAGACACTGGGAAGTTTAGATAGCTGTACAACCATTACAGGCCCACAGACCTAGAGGTCTAGACCATGTCTGAAACGAAGCAGACTTGTGAGCTTTCACAGAAAAATCTATGGAAATGCCAAAGACTTGATTATCAATCCAAATGACTGGTTTAAGGAGAGAATCGCATGATAAGTAAACAGCTTGAACAAACATGGCGCCGGTTTACTCTAGTGACGCAAGCGGCAACGAATATCATTTCACTGGTTTAATTAAATCATGACACATGTCAGTCAAGCCAAAGTCAAAGATCGACTCAAAACAAATAAGATCGAGTTTCCTCTTTAGGGAGCTGACCCTCCGGACAAGCTAAACCAGAGACCAAGGTCAACCACAGCCTCGGTGCAATGAAATGGCCCACACACATGCTAATCTAATTCTATCCAGCTTTAAAATGAGAAAGGGGGGAAAGGTAGTACGTACATGAGCGTGCCACTAATATGAACGAAAGTCTGAACTGAAACCAAAAATATACAAACGCTGAAAGAAGTAATTATGGAAAAGATTGAGGTTGGGTGAACGAGCCACTCAAGCATAAGTGCCTGACAGGGCGGTTTAAGCCAAGCAGCTTGACTCCTCTCGCAGCAGTCTCAATTTACACAGACTTAAACCTGGTCCTCTGGGGTTGGGGGGATGGAGGGTAAGGATCGTTTACACTTCGACCCCTTGCATGTACCAGCTCCTTGCAGGTGATTTATCCAATTCTGATTCCAGGCCGGTGGGACTTGGCCAAGCGGTCTCACTCCAGGAGACGTAGACTGTTAAAAGGTCAGCTGCGAATTGATACAGGGCTGACCTGCACTACAGAAGTTTTAAACACAGTAGACTCAAAACAAATGCACTGTTAAACATTTCCATATGAAGACACAAAGAGATTCACATCACTGGAAGTGACCCCTGCTTCATTGCTTGGGGTAAAACGGATTCCCCTTATCCCATTAAAACATCCTCTTCTCTTCATTTAGAAGAAAATATTGGTAGTTTCAATGACACATGCTTGTTTTTCTTAGAGAAATGCAGAGTTCTCAGTTGAGATGTAAACTGAATTAACATTTTTATTATTTATACTAGTTATAAAATGTTAATAAAATTACGAAAAATAAAAATATATAAATAAATTACACTACATAGATTTGATTGTTCATATTAAAAAGAGTAAAAAAACAGTAAAACATTTCTACACTTTTTAAAGCAGCAGACGATGAAACAGCCTAAATGCTTGTTATAAACAGAATGTTAACATCTTTTGATAATAAAGTTAACCTTTATAGTTAGCATTCTTCGTGTGAAAGGGCCTTAAAGGAAGGAAAACAAACAAAAACAAACATGCAGATGAAATACAACAATGCCTCCTATATCAGTGGCTCTGCAAATCAACTGCAAAATTAATTACTGTGGACTGTAAGAGACCACAATGATTTACAGATGACAAGATTGGAAACGCCATTCAACTAAAATTCTCATTAAGCGCTCACAGACTACTCAAATCAGGGCCAATGAATGCACAATTGGGAATTTAAGTCTTTGAGGACAAGACACAAAAATGCAAAGGCCATCAAAAGTGAAAGTCATAAAACTGGATTTCAAATAGAGCCTTTTCCGGACATTTTTATATATAAAGCCATTTGTAGTTGTGGTCTTTTTTGGTGTATGCTGAGGGCAAGAACAGAAATAAAAATCCTGCCTCCTCATTCAAGGCCAACAACTGTAAACTTAACAAAAGTGCTACAAAATTGGCATTCATTTCATTTGAGTCCACAATTAGCTGCAGAGGACTTCTGCGTACTGTACCAGTGACATGCACTAATAAACTAAAAGGGATGTTTTCCAATCCCCTAAACAGACAAAATGCAGCCTTTCAGGCGACTCCTTTGAGCTACTATCTTGAACAGATAAACAGCCATCACAATTGAGTTTCCTAGTTCAGCATTACCTTTGTCGCCTTTGACAAGAAAATGGATTCAATTGCAACGAGGCTGCCAAAAAAGAGCCAGGACTCCAAATCAATTCCAGACTATCTGCAACTGGAGATTTGGACAGAGCCTGATCACATTCCATGTTTCAACCTTGACTCCAGCCCTTCTCGGTTTTATACAGCTCAGAAAATGCAAGCAAGCAATTAGGGTGTACAATGAAGCATGGAAATAGTGTGAGAACCTGGGGATGGCTGGTTTTTGATCGCCGGGGTGTGCGGTTAGAAGAGAAACAACAAATTCCGAATGGCTACATCTATGCATGTGCACTACTGTAGAAAATGGAAAAAAAAAGAAAAAAAAAAATGCATTAATTAAAAAGCCATTACAGGGCTTTCATCAAATGTGGTATATGATATTGTGTCGGGTGAGCTTGTGCAATCGCGAACATGGTCCCCTTCGGCATTTACAGGATGTCATAAATCCCCCAAGGTAGATGCAACCTGTTAGCATATCTCTGGTTTGCCGTCAAGTGCTTTCTGCTTGGCGCGCAAAGGCGATGGCGGGAAAAAGAATGCAGGACAGATGCTCAAAGACTACTAGTTATGAAAGCTCATTAAACAGGCAGGAGGGCAACGCGGCCTCTCTGCTCTGCACTCCGTCACTGGAAGGCTAATAGGAACCAGGCAGAGGGAAACCAGTGACACCCGCCCAAACCACCCTTTCCATACAGATCACTTCTTTTCCACCAATGGAAAATCTTTGGGACTGAAACCATTGCGTGTCTTCCCTGGAAGCCTACAATGCCATATAAATACCGTAAAAGGGGCAATAAAAAAAAGAGCAACCAGAGTAAAGTGGTAATAAAACACCTGCCGCATTCAGCCAGACGCAGACCTGAGAGTCTATGAGGAGTTCAGAAGATGCATTGTGTCAGTGATAATTGAACCATATGGATCAATGGTCAACTTGAATCACTGTTAATATACCTTAACTAGTCTCTATAATTTGTTTAACTGCAGGAATATTCCTCTTCGGTTGCGTTATAAGTGAATTAGCGTGCATGAAAATCTCAAAGCGCCATTATGTTACAGTCCTAACAAGGATGTGACAACGCAACACAATAATAGAGTAAGTGGTGCTTGGAAAACAAAAATCCGCTGTATTATACACAGATGGGGTGCAACCATTAAGATGGGCCAATATGTAGACCCTTTAGACATGCTTCAAAACAGATGGGTGGATGTGCCTGGGATGTCTGGTTCTGAATGCGTGTCTCCATGTGTGAGATTGAGGTGCTGGCAGCTGGTCTCTGGACATGCTTCCTCCAGCACACTGGGTAATAAAAACTTATCAGAGAGTGGAGTGGGAATGGAAGAGAGGAAACAGGAAGCGTTCCCACATTGTGGACACATTTTCAGACCTGCTACCTTTTTTTTTTCTTTTGATCATTCCTGACAACGATTTATCATCAATTTGTAAAAGTTATTTTGTACTGCATCAAAATCCGAGTGCTAACCTTATACTGATGCACTGGTGAATTCGGCAGAAGGTCTCGAAGATGAACAAACGGGCATTTTCAATGAAGTCCTCAAGGCAGGCCACAAGGAAAAAATCATTCACCAGCACCTTTAAAAGATATAAACATTCACATTAGACACTGTGCATGAAAATGCATTCAAGCCTATGTTGATTAGGCATGTAAGTTTGAAAAATTTGCGTTTCAAATGTTTTCACTTTTTATGACCCCCAAATATGAGCCCCTAAAAAAATAAAGGCTTTTTGCTAAATAAAATTAATTTCAAACGTTGTTGTGCCTGTATGATTTTGTAATATTTTTAAATGAGTTGCTTCTTATGATCAGCAAGACTGCATTTATTTGATTAAAAATAAAGTTTAATAGTAATATTGTAAGATATTACCAATTTAAAATAATTGTTGACGATTTTTTACATAAATACATTTGAAAATATTTAAAATGGTTAATTTCCTGTGATCAGAAATCTGTATTTTCTGCAGCCATTACTCTGTGATCAACTTTTTCAGGATTCGGTGATGAACAAAGTTCAGAAGAATAGCATTTACGGTACTTGAATTTTTTGTAACAACGTAAATGTCTTTACGGTTACTTTTGATCAATTAAATGCATCCTTGCTGAATAAAAGAATATTTAAAAAAGTAGTGAATGTTTTATATTGTGACAAACTTAAATAGCATAAATAAATCTTATTTGTAAAATATAAAATAAAATGTCTGACTATTCTGATTTTTATGTAAATGTTTGTGTGTCCAATTCTTCATAAACATATGTAAATGCACCCATTGTCACATGTTTTACAAGCAGCATTTGTTCCCAACCTTTGCTGGAACACAAACTCTGGCAAAATGTGACAATGAGCAGTACAGGAAGTTTATATAAACTCAGAACGGAAATAAAAGTTCCACTTAATCCTGAGGTCGCGGTAATAGCACCTGGTTGGGGAATAACAGTATGTTAAAAAGCCAAAAGCAAGGCAAATTAAAATAGAAATATGATAAATTATGGAAATGAATGCAGGCGAGGCCTTATAGCTAACACATATACAACGGTGTTTAATGATTTCCTCACAGTAAAAAAAAAAACAGTATCTGGAAGCACAAAAAAAAAAAAACTGGGGTCATTCTCGGCACTCTAAACTAACCGCAGATCTTAGAAAACCACAGCCCCCACATGAAACATGGCAGGAACAGTGCCAGCCACCAAATTCACCACATTGGCTGTGACTTATCACCATTTGTCTTGCCCGTTGCCGCAGGGTCCGCCAGGCTGTGCGGTGGAACCAATTTACAGTGCCACTGCTTTCAAATGTCTCAACTAACATCTACTATCAATCTCAGACGCTCAGCAGCTGAGTTCTGATCACCGCATACTAACCTCCACATCCTGCAGAGACCTGGTGTGCTTTACCTTGCAGTCAAAACGCAAACAGTCAGTGCATTCCACATGGCTGAAGACATGTGTGAGCCCCCGCTGTCCCTGCACGGTTCACATGCAGTCCCCCGTCCCGCAACTTTGTGTGCGCATCTGTGCTCACAGCCCCCACTTTGTTTGCTTAGGCTTTGAAAGCTACCATCTCTGTGGTTCTGCTTGAAGAAATCCCAGCTACATGGCTACGGCCCTATCAGCCAACACACATTTCATCATTGCCAACATCTTATCTTAAGCTGATAACCATTTGCTTAAGTGCTATTATTACTGACAAGGTTTTTTCTGTAAAAGAGGAAGAGAACAAGTCTATGACAATTTCAAAGTAGCACAAAAAAACAAAACAAAAAAAAAACACTTTCAGCTAACTGGAATCTTAAAGGAGTAGCCTTTTTTTCAGTCTTCAAAACAAAACAAAAAAATTAACACAGGACTATATAAGGTTGTGTCTGTTTTATGCATAGCATAGACTTTACGAGCCCAAACCATTGTTCAAATGGCTGAGATGGATCATGTGAAGAAGGAAAAATTACAAAATCTGACTGGATAAGCATTATAAGGTAATCACGATGCAAAGTAAGCAATGTGATGATCCACAGCTTGAAGAAAATCCCAGAACACTTATGCGGTCAGTCTCTACAGATCCAGGACCGTGTCCAGTAAGATTAAATCACCGGCCTGCAAAACTTCTGGAGCCATGGGTGCTGATGATATGCTAAAGAACTGTGTGTAAACAACGGTGCTGCATTTGGGTAATTTTAGGTTGTTTCAGACATCTAGTTTGGGGTCAGTATGAATTTTAAAAAAATACTTTGTCAATATTAAATCGATTAAAATTGACAGTTAAGACTTTTATAACGTTACAAAATATTTCCATTTCAAATAAACGCTATTATTCTGAACTTTCTATTCAACAAAGAATATATGCATCATATTTTCCACAAAAACAAATAGTTAAGAGAGTATTAACTGCTCAATAAGAAATGTTTCTTAAGCGTCAAACTTCTGATGGCTCCGGTGACATCAAAAGACCTGGAGCAGTGGACACTGAAAAATCAGGTTCATACACACGCACACATTTATATATGTACACGTATACATATATATACACACACATAAACACACCCTATATATATATATATATATATATATATATATATATATATATATATATATATGAGAAAAGTGGCTCATCTCCTGTTTCCAAAATGCATCACAAAGTGCTTGAGAAAGCTGTAAACTAATTCCACATTGCACAAGGTGCAAAAAACCTTACGCGTGTTTAACACGTACTCCGTCTGAGGTACGTATGCGTTGCATTTTTATTTTTTTTTTTTACGCACCCATGTTAACGGATTCCAGTGTTCACGCGGTTGCTGTCCGTCAGTGTGTTCCCGGAAGCAAACCGGCGGCATCTTAGCATGTCCCGTTTGATGTGGTAATTTCACAGTAGGCATACACACAGGTTTAAAGACTCCTTTCGCCCCCTACAGATTCGGTTAGGCATACATCTGCGCTAAAATATTGAGGTGAAAGTCATCATAGCTCGCCTAGTATAGACCCAGCTCTCAATCCAACTTTGAGAATAGATTAACGGCAATATTTTTTTTTCTCGTCCGATAAGAGTCTCACATTAACACAGCACGTTAACGCCGATAACAGCCCACCATTTTATATATGTATAACTGAAAAAAAAAAAAACATGAATGATTTAAAGACTAATAAATGTGTTAAATGAGAGAGAAAAGCTTTCTAGGGGTCTTGAATTATAATTTATTTCAGACTCTTTCTGGATCTATTTAAATCTCGTAAGTGGTATTTTTATTTAAAATGGTGACAAATTGTCAATGGACAAATATATTAAGAAACATAAAGTGTATAAATATTTTGCTTGAACTCCTGAGGGGAAGAGAACATTTTTGGAGGTCATGCACCTCTTTTCAATAATATTTTCTTTATTCCAAATTTACACTCATTTGTCTTTTTTCCCCCCATTTGTTTGACACTAAGAGGAAGTTTGTTTTTGTACAAGTAAAGGCGGTCGAGCGCAGACACTGATGACTTGCAAGGCTTCAACAGTCTAACAGGAAAAGCCTCGGGCTGTTGTAGACGGGCAACTCTGATTTTCTAAGTCACCACTCAATCAGACTGTGAATTTGCGAGCATTTAGAGCTGACATACATCGGAGCCTAGCCAGTTATGCTCACATGCCACAGTGTTTAACTTTTTTTTGCAGCTTGTGATCTCGATAATGCCTCAGGCTTTCATAATCAGGGTCAGGACTAATTAGTGACCATTTACGCAGTGTCTGGGCTGAGCTCTTGTAGAATATGCCTGGTTCTGGAGGTCCAGTAGCTGGAGGGCTCTCACGAGATCTCACAGATGCAGGTGTGCTAATTACTGCTAGCCTTACAAAGCCTGGCCTCCAAGCATGCAAAGTGTAATAGAGAGCTCCCAAATGACTCGATCAGTTAGACCTGCATAGACCCCCACTAAAAAACACGACTCCTGGTGATTTGGGACTCGTTTCCTCTCTGCTTCTTGATGATAAACGCGTAGAATGAAAAACAGCTGGCCTGATCAAATGGGCACTCTCACAGAAGTAAATGTTTATAAATCATGTCAGCGTTTTAGGAAGGTTCCCATTTCAATGTTAAGTTGGGTTATTTCATTCTCCTATAAAAAGCCTGCTATTTAACATACGAGGTGCATGTTGCTAAACAAAACTGAATTGTTTTATTTAAGGCAATGGCAGAAGATGGGCAGTGCAACTGGTTTTTGAATTCATAATCATTTAGAGAACAGGAATGAGCTTCGACATAAGTGCACACTAGGCTAAAGGCACTCAAGCTAATTACGCTTGGGATGAATCTTTGCAATGTAATTGTTTACTGCAACCAAGAATGCGCCTGAAGGCCATTTCTGGCTTTTATCACACTGAGACGTTCTCATTCAAAGTAAAATATTTTTTTGCCGTTTAAAATTTGGCAAGTTTGTGGTACAGCTTACCAAATGCATTTAGGTCAACATGCAATGTTTTCCAGGGTCAGAATGGCAAAAAAAATTTTGGGTGCTGTGCCAACGACGTTTGTAATCGCATGGTAGCAAAAGTCTTTGCATTATTCTTACTATGATAATGATGAAACCAATGTATTGTAAAGAAAAAAGAACATCAACCCTTATTAAAGCTCTTTTAAATTAAAAGTGTTTAATATATACAGCATATTCAGAATTTGGTGTTTTGTACTAGCAGCTCTAAAATCCTCTCTCTCTCTCTAGCCTGATTGCGCTGTTGTTTCGGATAAAAGCGTCTGCTGAATGCATAAATGTAAATATAATGTAAATTTGGAATATGGCTCATGAGTGCTAGTGCCTTGGACATTTTGAAACTCAAAAGCTTCAGTTTCATTTCAATGAATACTTCATTGAACAAAGCGACTACAAGTCTTCAGAATTTCTCTCTCTCTCTCAAAAAATAAAAAGTACAATGACAAGTGAAATTTTTTGAGGTGAGCTATTCCTTTGAAACAGATCTTGTTACTCCATTTTATTGTTGTTTTTTTGTCGGTGCCATGTTGGCAATAAAAGTCAGTAGTTTAACTGTGAAAACAGAAAGAATGACACAGCAGGGCAAGGGTGAAAACTGATGAAGTGACCATTATGGAAGGCCATTTATAAACGGGAATAAAAATACAGATCATTGGCTTGTCTGTACCACAGAAAGCTCTTTCCAGTGCTTGTCCGCCTCTGCTCACCAAAAGCACTTCTTGTTAACCATTCCAGTGATCTGACAATTACCCGCTCTCATAAAAACATGACAAATGGTGAGTCAGAGGCTCTTTCAGGGGCCCACTTCCATAGCTGGCCATGACACCGCGGCGTGCAGAGACTGCTGTGCTTTAAGACCCCTTTCAGGGCCCGAAACAGAAGGGTAGGCTGTTTGTGGCTGCAGTAAAATGACACAGCATCGCTTAAGACTATCACCAGGTTTTAGGAAATTTCAGAGGATGCCTCTGACCAATCAGAGGTCAGAGACTCGTTGTGATGACATCACATCTCATCATTAGGGAAATCGAGACATCATCTGCATAAATTACGAAGCTAAAGGCTTTTTGTGGCCAGACAAGTAGTGAAGGATGAGCTCAACGTCTTAGAAGAAGGATAGTCTCTTCAAACGCTTTCGCTAATGGAACCTGTTATGAAACGTTATGAATCTTACACTTTTGGGAAAACAGGAACATGACAGAAGATACAATCAATCTGCAAAGTTCCTATAAAGAGGAGGGTGTGCCATGCTTTTAAGGACAAGCTGAGTAACAAGCTAATAAAAAGGTAACAGGAAAAGACAGCTGGAACTTACCGCCTCACACTCTCTCAGCTTCTTCTGAGCACTATCAAAGTCAAAGTTCACATATAGACACTCCACAAACTCCGTGATGGGATCTTTGTAGGTGTACGACTCCTAAAAAGATGATAAAAGAAAAGAAAAAAAACAATGCAATTTAAGGGAAAACTCACATACAATTAAATGTTCTTTTCACCTATACTGTTGGTTCTTAAATTGGGGTTCCTGTTTCTCATTGTAAATTTACTTGACATGCATGAAAGTGTTTTATTAACAAATAAAATGTAACATTACACGCAGAGCTGATATTAGCTGTTCAAGCACAAAATTACTGCTGCTTTCATCTTGTGGTTGCAAATGTGGCTGTCGCCAAACTGTTGCATCTACTTTATTAATTGGCACAAACAGAAAGTTAATTTGCCTACAGTATGTAACATATGGCTGATTTAATTAGACTTATTTTTAACCGTAAAACTTCCTGAAGACGACTTGAAAAACAGTGCTCAAGTCAGATTGGACAACTTTATGGCATATTTTCTGTAACTGACAGCAGCCTGGCATTTCATCCACATTTTATTGTAGATTTTGCCATTTCAAATAAAAATGCTGGATGGAAACAACAAATGTGAATGAAAAATAAAATACAGAAAGAATGCATTACTAGATGTGCATCAAAAAAAGTAATATGAATTTCTAAATTTACGTATCTGAATAATTTTGGTCTGAAAGCAACGCATTACATGAATAAAAGAGTCTTAGTGGCTTCCTCAATGGATACCACTTTATTGACATTTTATTTCTACTTTGCTCCAATATAATTAAAATGTCAAAAACTGTCAAATAAATTAAATTTACTGCTTTGACTGAAACACAGCTAGTCTTAAAGGAACACTCCACTTTTTTTTTTTTTTGAAAATAGGGTCATTTTCCAACTCCCCTTAGAGTTTAAGATTTGAGTTTCACTGTTTTCGAATCCATTCATCTGATCTCCAGGTCTGGAGGTAGCACTTTTAGCTTAGCTTAGCATAGATCATTGAATCAGATTAGACCATTAGTATCTTGCTCAAAAATGACCAAAGACTTTCTATGTTTTTCCCAGTGGCGGTTTCTCCATTAGGGCGATTGGGTGACGCACCACCAAAGGAAAGGGAGGGATTTTTTTTCTCTTTTACATTCAACCACAGTGTTACACTAGCTTTCACAATTCTTGACTGTTTGTGCTGCCTCTAAATAGTCCAATCAGCGTTGAGTCGCCTCAAATTCTCTCAAAGACTTTAATATCTTCTTTATCAAATGTGAAAAAAAAAAAAACGAGATGGGGAAAGCTATAACTTTGTCAGCTGAACGTTCCCTCGGCACAGATTAATTCTATTGTGTCACTGAAATAAAAACCATTCATTTGTTGTAGCAATAAGGATAAATTCGTAATTAAATTAGGATAACCAAAACGAAAAATTTAAACATCAAGTATCTACAAAGGGCGGGAAGTCGTATAAACAAAGATTTTCGAGGGCATGACTTGACTTTTTAGTTACATCGTATACTAAGACCGACGGAAAATGAAAAGTTGTTAGTTACTTGATTATTACACCGGAATAAGAGTCTAGTTCTTACACGTATCAGCCTGGAGAATCACTACTTTTCTTTTTCCGTCGGTCTTAGTATACAATGTAACTACAGAAAAGTCAAGTTTTAAATAGGAAAAATATAGAAACTCTTCTGGTCATTTTTGTGCGAGATGCTCACGGCCTAATCAAATTCAATTATCTAAGCTAAGCTAAAAGTGCTATCGCCAGACCTGGAGATTGGCTGAATGGACTCGGAAACGTTCAAACTCAACTTTTACTTTAGGGGAGTTGAAAAATGAGCCTATTTTCAAAAAAAGTGTAGTGTTAAGAAACAATATAAAATAAGCAGATCAGAAACCTTGAATTTTTGGTTCAAATATCCTTTTAACAACCTGGCCGTATAGAATAATGAGCTAAAACCTCAGCATAATGCGCCATGTCTGTAAACAGCCAAAAGCAGAAAGATTGAGTATAGTCCCTTTAGCAGAGGACCTGATGGGATGAGTCTGATTTGGATATGCAATAGTCTCTGGGTCTTCCCTGCATCCAAATACCACAGATGCTTAAGTAACCATGAGAGAGGAAACTTGTGCAGGGAATATGGTGAGCACCTCAGAACACATGTTTAAGTGATTACACAAAGGCTGTGGGGACACACTTATTTGGATTTCAGTGTCATTGATCTCTGAAGAAGCTACTGTTGTTGGACACGGAGAAATCGGAACACTACAATCAGACTGTCCAGCACCATTCATCAAATCTAGTGGGTTCAAGACTCACACGGCCTGAGAAGGCACACACAGAAACAGAGCTTTTATTTTCAGGCCAATATACACAGCTTCTTTATTCATTCATTTCCACAGATGCAGTGAGGTATAAGATTCCCTGCAGTGTGCTGGATGCATTAAATTCAAATCAAAATATGCTCTTTTTTAACAAGCAAGAGAAAGTGTTGTTTGGTCTGGTGTGGGTAACCTCCCATTGAAAACATCTTTCATTAGATGCAAGGCCAGTGTGGATGACTGCGGGAAGACCAACAGAAAACTAAACAGTTATGAAATAGGACACCACCTAAACAATAGTTTTGCTCTTACTGAAATATAAGGATAAAGGCTTGAAGGGATAGTTCAACCCGAAAATGGAAAAATCTTTCATGAATTACTCACCTTCATTGTTCCATAGCCGCGTGACATCACAGGTTTAACTTTAATTTTACGAAGCTACGAGAACTTTTTTTTTTTTTGCTCAAAATAAACAATTTATTCAGCAATTCCTCTCACCATGTTACAGTCTTCCACCATTTAGGAAAGAGAGAATGCACAGAATGTAATCAAGCCTCATAAAATTATGGTTGAACCTTTGATGTCACAGACTATTTTACTGATGTTCTTGCTACGTTTCTGTGCGTCGATCATGGTAATATCCTTGCTATCTATGGAGGATCAGAGAGCTCTCAGACTCTATCAAAGATATCTTAATTTGTGTTCCAAAGATGGAAGTAGGGCTTACAGGTTTGGAATGACGTGGGTGAGTGAGTAATTAATGACAGAATTTTCATTCCTGGGTGAACTATCCATTTAGAATTTTACACCTTGTAGAATGAATAGAAACACTTTTTAAATTGTTTTTCAATTTGGCATACAAGTATAAGAACTCTCCATTTACTGTGTTTGTAAAATAAAATAAAAAAAATACTAATAAATTGTAAAATACTAATAAAAAAACTAATAAATATAAATAAAATAATAAATGCATAATTAGAGCTGGGTTTTGAGAATTTTCTAAATTGGATTTTGATTATCTTTGTATCAAAATCCAATTTTGAAAATTGTCTCAAAACCCAGCTCTAATTATATATTACATTATTCTTTTATTTATATTTATTAGTCTTTAAATTAATGAATGAATTCAATTAATTCATTCAAAAGAAAACAAATTAACTGAAGGACAAAGGAGTACATAAAGAACCAAAGTCCTGTCTGATACCTGCTGGATGACTTTCACCAGATCCTTTAGCACCTGCCTACGCTTGCGGACGTCCTTGTTAGTGATGACGGCTGTAGTCAGGTAGCGCAGTATGTGTGGGCACATGGTCTGAATAGCATTGAGGTACCTGTAAACAGAAAAATATACAACAACAATAGTCACACGCCTGAAGGACAGCTACAATCTCTACATGGAAAAAAAAGTCACATCATGCAATTTGTCGAGGTGGGACATGGTTTTCACAGCAACTTCCAGTAAGTTCTCATATAATGAATTTGCAGATGCTCAATAAACAGAAGAACAAGAGTGAGAGCATGTTGAAAGCTCCTCTGTTCATTGGTCCCACTGTGGAGGGAAGGGAAAAGGAAAAGCCCCTTTCTAGACATGGATCACCAGCTACAGGCCTGCAGAGAAGTGAAACACTATCCACCAGGGACTTGTTTTTCAGCCACAGGTCAACTAGCTGAGGGCTTCTGCAAGAATGAAAGCTACATAGCACTACTATTACAACCCAAGACAAAGTTCCCTCTCTACAAACGTGCAAGAGCTTTCTTATATGGACGGACAAAAAAGAAAAAGAAAAAAGAAAACATACAACAGATGCCTTGTCATAGGGCTGAGAGCTCCTGTTAAAGTGCACTTAACATTTCGAGTCAATTTGGAGGACGGCCTCCGCGCCTGTGGTATCTGTACAAACATCTTTGACCCCCCTCTTCATCCCCCATACGAGGACCAAATTAAATTTCGAGGAGGAAGTGGCACTGCTCTGCCTTGGCCAGGCTGTTAAGCTCCCTTACAGTTCAGCACAGAGAAACACATGTCATTTGGAGGAAAAGGAGGAGGGCTGCCGGATGGTTTAATTAGCCGAAACAATTAAAGGGACAAGGGGGCCTGTGGCACTTGTGAAGTCGGAGCTAAAAACGGCAGTGGGCTTTGGCGAGTATGATCCCAGTTGGCGCAGCCTTCGGTCTCTCCTCCCTTTGTAGTTGTCTGACTTCATGGCAAACCACAACACTTCATGCTGTGTTCCTGATTACTCGCACTCCCGGGGAGGCTGCAATGGCCAGACCACTCACATGAGTCATGATGCCATATCTGGGCTTTGAACAGAAAAAAAAAAAAAAGGCATTATCTAACCTAGCCCGACAGCTACGACCAAAGCCATGCTACGGCTTAATCGGTTGCTAAATGACTTCGCGAGGAAGAGGGCAAACAGGAAGTAGTAGCTTAATTTGAGTGCGTCACATTCCCCTTACGGAGCTGAGGGTTTGGGATAAGGCTGCAACTAAAAAAATGACTTTGATAATGGATTAAGGTGTTGAATGTGCAGTTGACCCAAGTTCGAGTCCAGCCTGCGTCATGTCTCGCTCTCTCACTCTCAGCGTACTTTTCTGTTGGAGCACTTTAAATAAGGAACGTCACAAAGTAACTGTCAGCTAATAAGTAGCAAGTAGAAGGTTCTCCTTCTAAAAAATGCATGATTGCAATTCTAGCTGAATTATTTTAACTAAATGAACAATAACTGAAAAACATTGTTCTATTTCAAGTAAAAAGAGATGGTTAATTTATCACACAATAGTTCAATATAATTCATTAAACGGTGTAGTTAAATTTTTAAGTAAAAAAAAAATAGAAAATAAAGCCAAACACATTTTTTAATCAATTCTCACCATCTTAAAGTATTGTCACTAATGGAGGCTCTTCAATAAACTTATAATCAATTTGTTGTTGCAGCCCTAATTCGGGGGCTCTGAGAGAGCAGGGAGAGAAAAAGTTAGGAACAAAGCAAAGGAAGGAACGGTGGTGCAGTTCCAGTTTCATGATGCATCTGGAGGGAGGAGGGGAATTAGAGGTAAATCAAGTGAAACTCTGAATCCACTCTGTGCTGGCCGGGATAGTGTTTCGGCGGCATTAGCTTTCCTGTTTGCACCTACATCATAGGTCATCTTGTGACAATATTCTCTCCTGAACTGCCCTTGGACTTGGTTGGAGCGTATTATATGTTAGCCTATCTTTGGTATCACTTTTCCTGCACTGAAAAAAAGTTTGGTTTCTGTTTTTGTTTTGGCCGTCTGCTCGACGGCACAAAGACATCGTGAACGATCTTCAGGCCGAGAGCACTTGATCATACCATGTTCCAAACGATGGCCAAACTACTATGAAATGAACCTGAACGCCATTGGTACAGGCTGGTATTGACATCAGCCTAATTGCCAACAAAACTTCAAGAATAAGAAAAAGGAGAAGAACAGAAAACAAAAGGTCTTTTCACAGGGTCAAAAACAGACCGTGATGCCGTTTTCCAACTTAAACAAGACAATTAATGCATCACCCTCCAAGAACGCAATACTGTTGTGGTGCAGAAAACACAGTGTATCTAATGCAGTAAATTACACTCAGATTCAGATTTATAGGGTCTGATTGCTCTTCATGGCCACAGCTCTGCAAATAAAAGCAGAAGGGGTGAGAGAACAACACAAAAACGAAGCGAAACGAAGGCTTGCCAGCATCGAAAGACCTCTGATCTGACGAGCCCAACCGCAAATTATAAGTACCTTTTTGGAGCTGTTTTAATGAAGCATAACAAATGTTTTTGTATAATGAGCACCTACGTCCAAAGGGCTGCTGTTAAGCCAGCCAATTGTCTCAAAGGCAGGTCAAACATTCACACTAGGTTCACGGCCACAGGTCATTGGCCCTTAAAACAGCACAGTGGTCATGAAAAGAAGGAAAAAGCCAAACCAAAATATGGTTTTCCAGCTAGCGACAGCACAATAAGCCACCTCAATCTGTCTTTTCACCCACTATGGTCAGGTACTAATGAGTAATTATTGGTCTGGTCACCCTTAATCATCTGTGCTGGTGGAAACTGGTGGAAAACAACATCGTCGAGGCAGATTCCATTTTGTCTTTAAATAGTGTATAGGCAATAGGATCCACAGAGCATTAGGGGAAAAGTGTGGCCTTTAAAATAGGTGGAATGTAGAATTTTTTAATAGATCAAGTTTCCCACCTTACGCACCTGGTGTAAACCCACTTAAAAAAAAAAAAATGAATAAAAAAAAAAAAAAAAAACCTTGAAAGGTTCTCTGCACTCAAGTGCTCACTACAGGACTGAACCTTGTTGCCCTTTAATGATGTGTTAAAGTCCTTGAGGGGTCAGCAATAAAATTAGCTGTTATTTTTAACATTTTTAAACAAGTAGTTTTATTTTCTTTTTCTATTCTTTTCTTTTAATGTATAGAAGTTATCATATTTTTCATAAATGTTATCATCATATTAAAAACAACATTTCACTTTATTTTTCTCTTATTTGCGTTATTTATATTTTTATATATTTTTTTCTAATTTTAATTTACATGTACCTATTATTAATAAATTATATAAACATGACAAAAAAATTATTGTTACTATATAATCACTTATTTTATGTTTAAAACTTTTTACACACACACACACACACTGAAATATTAATAAATAAAATAAAAATAAAACCAATCGTTTAAGATGCTATAGGTGAATTTATAGGGTTATGATGCAGAATGTGATTAATAGATATTCATTTTTGATACTAATTATTTTGATTAATTACTAAATTGACTAGTTATTTGCAAAGGTAATCGAAAATGTAAAAACAGATGAAATGAGAAAAAAAAAAAAAAGTTATCCAATGTTCTATGCAAACACGTGCAAAAATCCCACAAGTCCTTCTGCCATGCTGTTTGATAACATTTTCATTTTTCTGTGACCACCAAATTTAAATTTGTAACTAAAAACTATATTCACGCTATTGGCGTTGCATAAGGAAACCGCTTCTTCCTCATGGAACATTTAGACCTGATTATGTATAAAGGTCAACTTATTTTTTTCCCGTTTGGAAAAATGTATTTTGAAAATGACTGAATAAAGATCGACAGACTTGTCCTGACTCGACACCATCGCTTAAAACACTGAACCCGTCAGTTAAACAGCCAATTTTGCCATTGTCAGCATTCGTCCGAGCTGCCAGGCTCGTTTTCGCACTGACCGCTGGGGTCGTGGGTCTGTGAGCGGCTGGCTGGTGAGCCCAGCATCAGCAATTTTGTTTGCGGACTGCGGTGGGCTTTCCAACCTGGACCCATGCTCTCTTCCTACCTCATCCGTTTTTATTAGAGTCAAACCAAAGCAAAACCAAATCCCAGATGGAAAACGAGCAGCTGCAGTAGGTGCTTACTGCGGCTGGTAGAGGAAAAGCTCGATGATGTTGTCTCTCCCTTTAGGGTGGTTGAAGAACACGAAGAGAGACCAGTGGATCAGCCAAGTCCTTTGCTGGAGAGACTGGAGAGGAGAACTTACAGTCTGCAGAGAAAAAAAAGATGGTGGTGTTAAACATAGTATTAAAAGGCTAGTTCAACCCCAAATTAAGATTGTCATCATTTATTAAGCCTCATGTCTTTCCAAACCTATACGAGATACTTTTTATGGAAAACGAGGAGATTTTGAACTGAATGTGCTTAACGAAATTGCAAATAATTGGGAATTGAGATTTCGAGTTTCTAAAGGCACCATTAAAATACCATAAAACAGTCCAAATGACTCATGTGCTGTTTTGAATTTGAACGATAGCTGTAGGCAAAATTTTTTAAATTCAATTCAATTAAAGTCTCTTATGCTCACCAAGACTGCATTTATCTTATCAAAAATGTAGTAAAGTATTAATGTGAACTATTGTTGTAATTTAAAATAACTTGTTTTCTATTTTAATATAGTCAAATGTAATTTATTCCTTTAATAGCAAAGCAGCCATTAATCCAGTAGTGCTGCTTTATATTTTGCGTAAACAGTGATTTTACTTTTCCTACTTTACTTTTTACTTTTTTAATGAATGGAACAGCATTTATCAGCAATAGAAATCTTTTCTAACATTATGCAATGCAACTTTTAATAGTAACCTTGTGGAATAAAAGTATTAATTTCATTAATATCATAATAACAAGTAAATACTAATAAAATATTGTATGTTCGTGTGAACTATCCCTTTAAAACGTGACTTCTCTTGATCGTGACTTGATCATAACAAGATGAACTTCTGACTCCAAAAAACCAACACTTGGCTTCCGCTGCCTTCCAGACTCTGTACAAATCAAAGTTCAGAATAAAAATTTACAATGTCCAAAGACTTTAATGTTATACTTCTCCCCAGGCCAAACCCTTCTTTCCCAGCTCAGTTCCTCCAATTAAAAATCAAGCTGCACCGACATAACACAGCAATTAAGGTTTTGCTTGACTTGTGAGTTGCGGTGAGAAGGAATCGAGGAGATGGAGGAGAGGAGGGGAGGAACAGCAACAGCGGCGGAGCTGTGCTGAAACGCAAGGCGGTCAATATTATGGCCTATGTAAGGGAATCGGAGTGTGGTATTGAATTCTGAGCGGCGGGGCATTACATTGTTATCGATAGTCTCCCTCAGGCGGGTGAGGTCCTCCATGGCAGCTTCCCAGTTCTGCATCAGGATCTCAGAGGCCAGCTTGCCCCACAAAGAGTTCAGCGCGTTTCTGTCCGTGGCAGGGACCTGCACAAACACAGACAAACAGAGAAAAACACATCGACACACTGTAAACAAAAGGTAGACTATGAATCAACATGCACACTATAACAATAATACACTGATTACCTTCTGAATACTGTATTTATGACATCTACCATTTCCCACAGCTAAAAGTTAAGCTTTTCTTGGCTGGAGTAGCATTTTTTATTTACAGCGGATAAACAAAATTACATTTTGTCATCTTTGGGAATTGGTCTTGCGAGGGAAAGAGAAACGGAACCTTAGAGTATTTAGCTTTTCAATGAAACTTCATTTTTGAGATCGTAGTCTTTCTGCATTTCACTTTAGTAGGCACATCTAAATCACCTCAATAAATAAATTAATCCAATTCATTTTCTATTTTGTAATTTCAAGAATTACATAAAACTACCATAAATTTGACTAATGATTCAGAATGATTCATGTCAAATTTCTAGTCTGTACGTTTTATAACACATACACAAACACAATATATAAAAAAAATATATAAAAAATGTTTTTAGGGTTGTTAGGTCAAAGAGGTCCTCAGACAAGAGCTAGAGGTTAAAGGTCAACTTGTCTGTGATATTGCTGGGAAATAATTACGCAAGTTAAACAAGTGCTGTTTAACTAGCCTGGGGTTAATTGCTATCTCGAGGGTAAGAAGGGTCACGTCAAGAGGCTTCAAATTACTGGAACATGAACATGTCTTTTCGAAATACAGAAGCAGACATGAATTCAAGTTTAACAATTTGTTTTTTATATATATATATATATATATATATATATATATATATATATATATATATATATATATATATATATATATATATATATGGAGTCAGTCTTTCGGATATCTGGAATGGAGCTTCAACATGAAAAAATGAGGAAGAGAAGCTCTCCAAAGTTAACGTGAACTTGCGTTGACCTTAGTGCATTGCCTTTGGTGAGGGTCTTTAATGATGTGTGCTGCTGCTACCGCTGCTGCCTCTGTTACTGGCCCTAACACATGTCTGCAAGCTTTGATCAGCCCCGAGACGTGGACAGGACCGGAGTGGCGGGACGCTAATCAAAATGTCTGCTCGTGGAGGAGTGAGAGAATGAGGTCCAGACATTAGGTAAAGAAACTCAACCAATCAAAGAACAAACTAAACACAAAAACTGGGTGAGGATGGATTGTTCCATGTTTACGAAGTAAATGAGGAACATTTGAGAAGGACAAATAATTAAATGCATTTAATTTTTCACAAAACTACACTGTTTCTACAGTCCAATGTCACTTCTACCTTGACGAAAACCCTTTGACAGCAGAAGCCAATAACTTAAGTCTTGCTAAGCAGAAACAGGCCCTTGAAAATAATGTTTAGATAACTTGATTAACTAGTAATTGTGATAATCTGCTGAACATTTAGCGCAAAAGAAAAACATCCTGTGGAATCGCGTTATGAACCCCTTGAAAGATACTCGCTCAGCTTCTTGTATGGAAATATGAACAAGATTTGGTTCATCTCTGCAGAGACAATCAGCTTCAAAGAAATGTAAGCTGTTTTAAATTATGACTAAAAAGACAAAAACAAACAAAGTGAGGAGATAATGTGTTGCAGATTAGAGAGCTACTGAAGTATCTAAGCGGGCTCATGAATACAAGGGGGATGAGCTGTAGCCAGAGGCTTATGGGAAGTGGAGTGATTATGAACTACGACAGACATAGCGGCACAAAGACAACCAGGAAGTCAGCCATGCATACACTAAAATCTGAGTGAACGAACTTAGCACTCATCGTGTACATTAATCATTAAATATGGATGAGGAGAAAGATTGTATATATTTGACAAGTCTCGCAAGTTCCACAAAGAAAACCATAAATAAGATGCTATCTGCAAAGCATCAAGGAAACCTGAACAATACAAGAGAATACAACAAAAAGTTAAATTTATGTAAAACAATATTTTGTATTTGCAGTGCAGCAAAAAGCTATCACATTACAATTATACTATTAACCACTATTTGTCATCATTATGTTATAGAATGCTATTGTCATCATTAAATAAATGACTAAACCTTAAAAATAGGCTATTCAATAAAGTATCAAAAAAAAACATACGATACTATTAGTATTTGTAATGCAGTATATGTTCGTTTAGATTAGTATATAATATTAGCAGTAGTTATACAATAAAAAATAATAACAAATATATGTGTGTGTGTGTATATATATATATATATATATATATATATATATATATACTAGGGGTGTAACGATACGCGTATTCGTATTGAACCGTTCGGTACGACGCTTTCGGTTCGGTACGCGGTACGCATTATGTATACCGAATGGTTCGTTGGAGTAATTAATTATATTTGGAAAAAAAAAAAAAAGAGAGAGAAAGAAATATAATGATATGCGTTCAACAAGGTAGCCCAATAACCCAAACAACGTAACAGGCAACGCCCCTGACACTCCCGAAGAAGAAAAAAACACCATCTTATATGTTTATGTTAGGCTACTCAGCAGGCGCTCGCTCACTCAGTACAGGCTGAAGGCTCGTTGCAAAATAGCCAATGCGTTTAACAGACTAGAAATGAGAAGATCCTCCAATAACCAACAGGTCTGGTGTTTGGGTGCACTTTGGATTCCCTTTAAGCTATAATGGTGATGGCAAGAGAGTGGTGGATAAAAAAACAACGGTATGTCGCATCTGCAACATGACAGGGTACACCAGCGGGAATACAAAAAAAAAAAAAAAAAAAAAAACAGCGGGAATATCTGGGATATGCGCGTCAGTACTATCTGGGAAAAGACGAAAAAAAGGAGAAACATGCACGCAGCAAACTATCCCTGCAGCATTTAGACACTATAGCTTACAGGGAATCCAACCCAAACACCAGACCTGTTGGTTATTTTAGGATCTTATATTTCTGGTCTGTTAAATGCATTAGACATTTTGCAACGAGCCTTCAGCGCGTGCTGAGTGAGCGAGCGCCTTAGGGGCCGTTCACATATCGTGCCTAAAAACGCATGGAAAACGCTAAGCGCGTCTTTCTCCTCCTTTCCAAAGCGCTCGGGCAGAAGCGCTCATGAGGCGTCTGTCTTTGCTAAGCAACAATGACGTGCTCTCTCCATGAGACGCGGAAATTTCAGCGAAGGATAAATGGATTTGCAGCTCTAAAAATCGCTTGCAGTAGCTCTGCTACTGAATTTATTTCAAAATTGCAATCCATATACAACTATGATCAGCTGTTCCTTCATCTTGGCTGAGCTCTCAACGTTGTTACGGGAAAGGATGAAGCTGATTGGTTGGTTCTTGTCACATGACCCGCGGTGCGCTTGCGGCATTCTGAAAAGTTGAGATGTTTTTACATTTTGCTGTATCTAAAACGTATCGAACCGAACCGAACCGAACCGTGACATCAGTGTATCGTATCGAACCGAACCGTGAATTTTGTGAACCGTTACACCCCTAATATATACATACATACATACACACACACCTTATAAAAAGGTTTTTTCACTAATTCCATTCAAACAGTTACACTTGTATATTATATTCACTCATTAGAAACAGACTGAAATATTTCAAATGTTTATTTCTTTTAATTTGGATGATTATAACTGACAACTAAGGAAAATCCCAAATTCAGTATCTCAGAAAATTAGAATATTGTGAAAAGGTTCAATATTGAAGACACCCGGTGCCACACTCTAATCAGCTAATTAACTCAAAACACCTGCAAAGGCCTTTAAATGGTCTCTCAGTCTAGTGGGAAAATGGTCATGGAGAAGACTGCTGGCTTGACATTTGTCCAAAAGACAACCATTGACACCTTGTACAAGGAGGGCAAGACACAAAAGGTCATTGCAAAAGAGGCTAGCTGTTCACTGAGCTGTGTTCAAGCACATTAATAGAGAGGTGAAGGGAAGGAAAAGATGTGGTAGAAAAAAAAAAGAAAAGAAAAAAAGTGTACAAGCAATATGGATAACCGCACCCTGGACAGGATTGTGAAACAAAACCCATTCAAAAATGTGGGTGAGATTCACAAAGAGTGGACTGCAGCTGGAGTCAGTGCTTCAAGAACCACTATGCATAGACGTATGCAAGACATGGGTTTCAGCTGTCGCATTCCTTGTGTCAAGCCACTCTTGAACAACAGACAGCATCAGAAGCGTCTCGCCTGGGCTAAAGACATAAAGGACTGGACTGCTGCTGAGTGGTCCAAAGAAGAGCTGAAGGCCACTATCAGAGCATCCTGAACTCTCATAACACCTTAGAACTGCCACATACTGATCGACTCCATGCCACACCGCACTGCTGCAGTTATTCAGGCAAAAGGAGCCTCAACTAAGTATTGAGTGCTGTACATGCTCATACTTTTCATGTTCGTACTTTTCAGTTGGCCAGTTCAGTTTTGGATTTATAAAAATCCTTTCTTTGTATTGGTCTTAAGTAATATTCTAATTTTATGAGACACTGAATTTGGGATTTTCCTTCGTTGTCAGTTATAATCATCAAAATTTTAAGAAATAAGCATTTGAAATATATAATTCTGTGTGTAATAAATGAATATAATATACAAGTTTCACTTTTTGAATGGAATTAGTGAAATAAACATTTTGATTATATTCTAATGACCAGCACCTGTATATATTATATATCGGTATATCAACAAATAAATAAATGGCAAATGGCTCAGTAAACTTATGGCAGGGTTAAAAATACCCTTGTGATATTTGCATAGTGACACAGTAGTATGGAGTACTTAAAAAATAATGCATACAGTACAGATGGAACCACATCTCCACTTGCAACACTGGAGCACTTTGATCAAGTTGGATGCGTCTAAATAACAGTCAAAGCCCAAAATCTCTCAGAGATCAGCTCGGAGGGACAACCGGGGAAAAAGCCATCCTCTCTGCCAATATAAAGGTCAACGTTTCATTTCTAAAAGTGTTTGTTTTTTTCCTTTTTTTTTTTCCTGGAAGTCCCTACATTTGGCGAAGCTCCATGTCATTATGGCAGCTTTCTGCACACTGACTGGCTTTCAGCAGTGGCCATGCAAGAATAGTTTCAATACCTGGGTTTTTCCACAAGTTACCTTGAGTTTCCACTGCCTCCCGAAATGGGCACATTTTCACTGACTGACCAGCAACAATAAATTTACTGTGCTGGGGATCCGACGGGACACTCAATCTTTATTCTCAACATCCAATCCCTGCATTAACAGATGATATGAATAAGTTGCTCTTTTCGCACCGGGCCCTCATTGTAACAGGACCTCGAGTCTGGATTTTGCAAGCCTGGCTTCCTTCGTTAAATGGCTGTGTGTTTCCCACGCTAGAGGAGTTCTAGAGCCTAACATCTCCCATGCTAGGAGCTAGGAAATGGGAGGTCCGGCTTGAGCGGGGTGGACAAAAAGTAAAAAGAAAAGAATGGGGCAGGTATTTGGTGAGAAAACTCAACTAAATCCACTTTAACATAATGGCTATTCCAAACTCCTTTCCAATGTTGATGAAAATTTAAGGTATTGAGTTTCAATATCTGGAAATTTAAATGAGAAGATAACGGTTTGCATCAAAACATAGAGAGAATTTCTGGAAGCTATTTTGGTTTATTTAGATTAAGCAGTGACGGCGTAAACAAGGTTGGTTCCCGTGAACGCTCTAATCTACTCAAAATGTTTGCAACAATGATGTGGTTTTTCTATGATGAGTAGACTATTGTTTTTTTTTTTATCATTTCCTGAAACGAAGCCATCAGCAAGGATGCATTAAATGGATCAAATCTGACGGTAAAGACATTTATAATATTACAAAAGTTTTCTGTTTAAACTACTGTTCTTTAGCATTTTCTATTATTCATCAGGTAATCCTGAAAAAATTATCACCACTTCCACTGTTTCTTACACCAAATCATCATATTAGAATGATTTCTGAAGGATCATGTGACACTGAAGAAAAATATTAGGTGCATATTCAAATAGAAAATCTATTTTAAATAGTAATAACTTCTCAATATTATGGTTTTTGCTGTATTTTTGATCAAATAAATGAAGCCTTGTTAAGCAGAGACTCCTTTCAAAAAGAAAATGTTCTCCAATCCAAAATATTTGAACTGTAGTGTGAAAATTGCTACAGTGTCGTTGAGAAAGTCAAGTGCCACACAATGAAAGTCAATGAGGTCTAGTCTTGTTTTAAGCCCCACTGACTTCCATTGTACAGACACTCTTCAAAATATTGTCTGCGTTCTGCAGAAAAAAAGGAAGTCATACGGGTTTGGAACCACATGAGGGTGACTAAATGAAGACTGAATACTCAAGTATCCCTTTTAGCATCTATACTAATGAATATGCAAAAAAGTGTGACAAAAACTGAAGGGTGTAATTCAAGGCTTGTCGGCCGTTCCTTCCCTCGGCTCCCACGAAAACCACAGGGACACAAACAAACAAACAGCGTGACTGACGCTGCAAATCATTCGCAAATGGGAAACATGTTGCAAATCTAAACAACACAGACTTCCTCACACCTCTGAAATGCTAAAACCAAGATTATTCCAAATTATATAAAGGGTTTCTTTTCGGTCACTTTTCGCCACAGCGCCTCACTGTCGCTTGGCAAATGTTTAGCCTTTTTTTGAACAACAATGTAGGCCGAGTGAATCATACGTGAGAGCAGGTCTGAAGAAACGGGAGTGCATTCCATGTGAGAAGGCAGGCTATGTGGTTACGTGAGAAACAGTCAAGGGAGTCTGATAACTTCGCCAGGCATAGAGCCTCTAGCAACACTCTTGGCCCAGGGCAGCTTTGACAATGGGCACCTCTCTTTAAGACACTGGACTACCTCCACACACTCCGGCCAGAGAGAAAGGAGCGGGTCAATTTGTTCATTCCCAGCCATCATTTGCCCCCCGCCCCACTAGCTAGACAGCACTGCGCTGGGCCCTGAGCGTCCGGCCGCTTTTCCCCACAAGTTCATCTTTCACTCATTTCTACAGGCAGTGGGAGAGAAGCCACAAACACCAGAGCCCCAGCAATGAGCCCTTTGTTTATAGAGGAAATAAGAAGTACGCACGTGTAACATGGATACTGCCAGTACTCTCAGTGAACTGCAATTATCTTCCCCCACAAACCTACTTTGGTATTATCTGATTCCAAAAGTATTCCACTGGTGAAAATTATTTAATCCAAGTCCTCTGTGCATCTTGATCCAAACAACAACACTGAAAAAAAAGTAAAGGGGTCGTCATCCTGATACAGGGAACTTAGAGGAAGATGAAGGTGTTTGTGAGCGCTAGCTAGTTTCACACCTCAAGACAAAACAAACAACTCTTGTACGCTCAAATCAGATAATTTTGGATTTTTTTTTGTTTTTGGTAAGGTTGTTCACTTAGCCTTTTAAATGTTGTCCAAACAAGGAGATCGTCAGGCGACAACTAACCAGCATGTGGAAAACCCTATCTTGGGATGTTAAACACTAAAATATTAAACCCAAAATTCTAATTTACTTTTTCTCATCCATGTTAAATGTCAACAATTCATAAGTCTTGAACAATAAATAAACAAAAATTAGGAACAAATAACTAAGAAAAGGTGTTTTAAGTGGCATATATATATATATATATATATATATATATATATATATATATATATATATATATATATATATATATATATATATATATATATAAATAAATAAATGATAAATTATTTTTGCTGTAGCTGTAATATAAAAATGCATGTAGGTATATTTGCATATACTGTAAATATTTCTATATAACTTTTGTCATCCAATAATTGTAACATACACCTCATAAATTTAAACAAATTTTTGCTAGTACATTAAAGTACATTTATAACAAATGTCATGAGCAATTAATAATAAAATAAAAAAGAAACCTCAATACCTGATACCTCTCTCTCTTTCTCTCTCTCTCTCAAGAAACTAAATTTCAAATTTTCATCCATGTTAAATGTCAACAATTAATGAAAAATATAAAAAATTTAAAAAGAAAAATATATAATTTTAACATTTAAAGCGCTCATCTGAAAAGCATATTTCCCAAAAAATCTTTCCAATTTACAAACAGAAATATGTAATAAACACATGAGATGGATATGTATGGATATATTATATCCATTTATTATTCAAAATACAAATTAATTTGTTTTAATAATAATAATAGTTTTAATAATAGTAAACACTTTTGTCATTTGATAATTTTAAAATAACCTCTGCGTCACTGGCTGCGCCGTTTTTAGACAATTATAACAAATGTCAAGTGAGATTAATGAAAAAAAAAATACATGCCTGATTTATTCACAGATAAGAACTAAATTATTAAATATTTTACATTTTCAAATTATAATTTAAAGACTAGAAAATGGAAAGAAGAAAAATAACTGTTTTGGGCTGCTTTCAACTGCATTGTGTATGTGGCCTTAATATCCTGTTATCCAATAAGATTTTGGCTCAATAAAATACTCAGAATGGTTTGACTGTTGGAAGAACACAAATTCTAGTCATCTTTTGTTGAAAAGTCTGCTTTTGGTGCACAGGATATATAGAGCAAGCTGTGTAACCTTTAACCCTTGCAAAAACTGGGGAATCCTGTCAAACCAAGAGTGATTAGGCCACAAAATGCCCACCAATCATACATGGGGAGCAGCACTGCCCATAAACCCATAAGCTTATGAAGGCCGCCACTAAACACAGCCCTGAAACAACTCTTAACCAAGTCCTTGAAGAGGTTCTTTTCAGCATTCAAAACTTGCAAGGAATTTAACAAGCCATGGGATGGCACTTTTGAGAAGTAATTACAGATCAGGAGCTTTTAGTTCTTCGGATTGCCTCGTGCAAAAAAAAAAAAGCTGCCCGTTTTGCCATAACAGATGGATAACATGGATAAATGACACAATATTTCATAATAAAAGGATTTGGATTTTAATTTGAGAAAATCTACCTTTGAGCGAGTCATGTCCACTTTTCATCTGCATCATTTTGAAAAACAATGTTAAGTGCATACGTAATGCTCGTAACTCATGGGATTTGGCAGAGTCTCAAACTAAAAAAAGCTGCAGGACCATATTAAGCAGAGACAATAATTCAAACTCTCAATAGGGCGACCGTTTGGCTTAATTAACACTCACAGGGGAACTCTCAATCAAAATAAAACTGTTTGTCCATTAGACAAGAACTTATTAACCAAGAATGCCTTTAATGGCATCAATTTACGAAAGAGAAAATGAAAGGGTGTCATGATGAAAAGAAGCTCTTGAAAATTGCCCCGCTGGGAACGTCCCAGAGGAGAATGCTAGGAAACACAACTCTGTCATCTGTTAAAAACAGGGGTGTGGTAAGACACATACCAGGACTCTAAAGAAATAGAGGTACTCCGCTGCACCTGAGTAGTTCCCACACTCGTACTGGAACTTGGCGTATCGGTACAGGGTGTCCAAATACTCCTGGCGGAACTGCAAGGAAAGCCAGAAGTTAAAATGCAAACATTAACAGTTTACACTACGTGTGATAAATAAAACACATATTTATGTGCCATTGAAGCATAATAAGGACATTTCTAATATATGAACTAAAACTTATATGAAGCATTATACTTGCTTACACAAGTTAGCAATTAGTTAAATCATTTACATTTTTTTAAAATAATAAATATTAATCGGAGTAATCCTAGAAAAGGTATTATAAATATAATCTTAATTAATTTATAGAAATTAGGCCTGTCAGTCTATTAATTTTTTAATCTAATTATTTAACTGATGTTTTGATTAATTAATCGTAAAATAAAAGTTACTGTGAAAGTACCCACAAAAAATTTAAGATATATTTGTGTTACAAATTGTAGCTTTCGAAAAAACGTTTTAAATTATTTGATTCAACATAAAATGTATTACACATTTAACACAAACTATGGAACACAAAAGATACTTTGAGAAACATCTCCATATTTTTTTGTTCATACAATTAAAGTCATTAACCAAAACAGCTTTGTCACCAACAGTCTTTATAATACCCTCATGTTCCACAAAATAAAGGTTTAAAACGAAACAAGGGTGAGTAAATGCCAGAATTAAAAAAATTTTTGGTGAACTATCCCTTTAATGTTTTCTATTTATTTATTGTTAATGAAATGATTCTCTAAATAAGAAACTAAATCAGCAGGTGGCGTCATTCTTCCAAGGCTGATTCATTCAGGAATGATGTAAACAACTCTTTATGAATCATTGGTTCACTTGATTTGCTCAAAATGTGGATTCATTCAGAAACTAAACACTGCTGTGTTGCTCAGAAACATGGTAATTCTGCTATGACTTTGACCACATAAAAACCACAATACTATGTTTAGAAATATAACGCAATATCAACTTACTGAACTGTTAAAAAAAAAATATATATATATTCGAACAAACAGCGCTCATCTAATATTGCTCTCGCTGCTCGTGTAATATTACATAAAGGGGCATTTTTTGCACCAATATCTTGAATTTTAGGGCATAATTGCATTTATGGAATTGTTGCTTTGCATCATACTTGTCAACAGTCAACCGTATAAATTGCAAGATGACATCTGGGTGCGGGGCCAGTTAAAATATTTCAATGGTATTTTTTCACAACTAATATAATTGTCGCTGGCTTCAATTCATTCATAGTGAATTCGTCCCTTTGAATAAATCTTTAAATTATTATTCGCTGAAAATCTTCCCCTCAAATATAGCTCTCAAATCCAGTATGTCAAAGTGCATCTTGTTGTGCACAACATGTCTATTCCTTTAAAAATCAAATAAAGCTATTATTTTAAACATTAAAAATGTTTTGATTGACTGTGATTTTGGTGCTTGGTGTATTATTTTACCTAAAAGTGATCAGTATACTATCACTGAACATTGTCAGGAAAACTGTGACCACACATGACCTCATGTGACCTCAAGATTATGGCCTCACCATTTTAAATAAACTGCAATCCCCAAGTTCAGCTAACAGCACTGACCAGAGAGTACCAGCAGTTTGACGGACAGTTCAGTAGATCACGCTTGGGAAACTTGCTGGCAGAGTTTCTCAGAACAGAGAGCTCATTGTGTGTGTATGTGTGTGTAGTAAATGTCTGTGTTTGTGTGGTCACAGTAAACTGTGGTGGTGCGGATGTCATTAAGGCTACAGGGGCCTTCCTGGGGGCGGGCGACAAGAGGGCTGTTAAGGCGAGGATCGTGTCGTAAAGACGGCTCAACCCATGCAGTGAAGGTGCACTGAGGACAGGCCTCAGGTCACTTTCAGAATGCTGGGGTGGGAGTGTCGTGAAATCAAATATAGAATCCCCAGCATTCTTGAGGCCATACCCACGGGTCCCGAGATGTTCCGTTTATTATGAACAATTCGCCACAGAATGTAAATGTCCGCAGAAATTTCTGCAAGCCATAAAATCCCCAAAAATGACTTAAGGTTTTGGGAAGTCATTTAATGTGTTGCTGCTCAGGGCCGCCCCTCCTGTTGGCCCCCCAAAACAACACTGGGTTCATAGAAGAGTCATGAGAACTCCTCAGAGGGGTGGAAGAGTCAGCAGAAGTACTTACTCCATGCTTGTCAGCCAGATAGTCGAACAGCATACGCCCGTCCCTGGAAGACAAACATTTTGGGGTTAGCAAGGGTTTCTTAAGGTTGCAATAGTGAAAGAAAAACACTTATTTAAAAAAAAATAATAATAATAAATTTCGGAACAACTTATTTAAATTGAAATCATATTCAATAACACCTTTTTTATTAAAAATATACACACATTTGAGTCAAAGACAAAAAGTGGGTTTCAAAAATAATTGAAATATGTTAAACAGCTTTCTTTTTGTTTTCTCCATACATTTTAATGTGTACGGTTTTAATTATATTTTTGGATTTGTGCAGAATTAAAACAAGAATCACTACATGATATTGAAATTTTAAAAGGATGACAAAAAAACAAAAACAAATTAATTTCACATTTTAAATTTAAACCATCTTTTCCACTATAGTTTTAACAACTAGGTTTTACCCATTTATCAGCAAGAAGTTATTAATCATTTAAAATATAATAAAGTATAGTATGATCACTTATTCCTAATCTTTTATATTTTTTAAATAAGCACAGGAATCTTTTTTTTTTTTTTTACATATATACACATCTGTTATTGAATGATAAAAGAACATTTTACATTTTTTTTTTTTATACAAGCGTTATTTGAAACATTAAAGTAGACACTTACATATATTATGCTTTCTATGTGCATTGATGTGATGTGTAACTTGATGCAGACAGTAAAATATTCTGTGTGTGTGTGTGTGTGTGTGTGTGTGTGTGTGTGTGTGTGTGTGTGTGTACATGTGCTGGTCATACAATTAGAATATCATCAAAAAGTTGATTTCACCAATTTCATTCAAAAAGTGAAACTTGTATATTATATTCACTCATTAGAAACAGACTGATACATTTGAAATGTTTATTTCTTTTAATTTTGACGTTTATAACTGACAACTAAGGAAAATCCCAAAACCCAAATACCAGTATTTCAGGAATTAGAATATTGTGAAAAGGTTCAATATTGAAGACACCTGGTGCCATACTAATCAGCTAATTAACTCAAAACACCTGCAAAGACCTTTAAATGGTCTCTCAGTCTAGTTATGTAGGCTACACAATCAGACACAAAAGGTCATTGAAAAAGAGGCTAGCTGTTCACAGGGCTCTGTGTCCAAGTACATTAATAGAGAGGCAAAGGAAAGGAAAAGATGTGGTAGAAAAAAAAAAGCGTACAAGCAATATGGATAACCGCACCCTGGACAGGATTGTGAAACAAAAACCAATTAAAAAATGTGGGGGAGATTCACAAAGAGTGGACTGCAGCTGGAGTCAGTGCTTCAAGAACCACTATGCATAGACGTATGCAAGACATGGGTTTCAGCTGTTGCATTTCAAGTTGTGTCAAGCCACTCTTGAACAACAGACAGCATCAGAAGCGTCTCACTTCAAAAAGGACTGGACTGCTGCTGAGTGGTCCAAAGTTATGTTCTCTGATGAAAGTAAATTTTGCATTTCCTTTGGAAATCTAGGTCCCAGAGTCTGGAGGAAGAGAGGAAATGCACACAATACACGTAGCATGAGGTCCAGTGTAAAGTCAAAGTCAGTGATGGTTCGGGGTGCCATGTCATCTGCTGGTGTTGGTCCACTGTGTTTTCTGAGGTCCAAGGTCAACACAGCCGTATACCAGGAAGTTTTAGAGCACTTCATGTTTCCTGCTGTTGACCAACTTTATGGAGATGCAGATTTCATTTTCCAAAAGGACTTAACACCTGCACACAGTGCCAAAGCTTCCAGTACCTGGTTTAAGGACCATGGTATCCCTGTTCTTAATCGGCCAGCAATCTCGCCTGACCTTAAACCCATAGAAAATCTATGGGGAAGAGGAAGATGCGATATTCCAGACCCAAGGATGAAGAAGAGCTTAAGGCCACTATCAGAGCAACCTGGGCTTTCATAACACCTGAGAAGTGCCACAGACTGATCAACTCCATGCCATGCCACATTGCTGCAGTAATTCAGGCAAAAGGAGCCTCAACTAAGTATTGAGTGCTGTACATGCTAATACGATTCCTTTTCATACTTTTTAGTCGGTCAAGATTTCTAAAAATCCTTTTATATTGGACTTAAGATATATTTACATTTTTTGAGATACTGAATTTGGGATTTTCCTTAGTTGTCAGTTATAATCATCAAAATTAAAAGGAATAAACATTAGAAATATATCAGTTTGTGTGTAATGAATGAATATAATATACAAGTTTCAATTTTGAATGGAATTAGTGAAATCAACTTTTTGATGATATTCTAATTATATGATCAGCACCTGCATATAAAGAAAGACTGAAGCTGTGGCTTAGTGATAATGTTCACTACTCTAACACATTGAGCTATGGTGCTCACATGGTTGACAAGTTAAAAACTGCCACAAAACATTTCTTTATCCCACTGTCCCTCTCTCTTCCAATTACTCCCTGAGACACATCTCAACTCACCTCTATTTATGCCAGAAATCAAAGAAAATGGATATGCCTAATGGTCTTCTTCAATAAAACTATGAGTTTTTTTTTTGTTATTTTGTTCGGATTACTTGTAATAGCACACAATTTTCAACCAGCTTCGTGATTCAAGGTATCATTCATATCTGGAGCACAAACTTTGCGGGATAAGTTATACACCAACATTTAATACTGGGCTTTAGAAAAACCAATAAGCCTAAATATGAGCCTTAGTAAGTATTCATTAGGAATCACCACTAATTAAAAAAAGAGAGAAAGGTAATGAAGAAACGAAACAAACATTCTGTCTCCTTCACCAGGTGAGATGGAGAATCTACTTCTACTTGTCAGTATCACTGAGTTTTGGTAAAATGCTCGGCATGGGGGGCTGGTAAGCACGCTCACCACATGACCACCTCCGCCAAATGTGGCCGGCCTCTGAAGAATTCGGCAAACGAAGCCATGCGTCACTGTGTGCTCCAGACAGAAAGAGGAGGTTGCACGTTTATTTTATTTGTGGGGAGGTTCAAAGGCTGTTTATAAAGGCGTTCTCTTGCAGAACTGCTTCTGTTCCATTATACTATCATCTGACAGATGCTGGGACTCTGGGTGGAGTCAAGCCACCTCCTTAAACAGTGTCCTAACAGCGATAAGCAATACAACAATCTATCTTCTCCATGTAAATCCGATTTTACTGACCTAACTAGCCACAAGCAGCAGCAATACATTTCTGCAATTGTCTGACTTATATTTCTACAGCGGCATGCTGGTGTTAGAGAGAAGAATATGTTCATCCCCCTCCCTACTAAGCTTCGAATACTCGGTCTGGATAACTACCAAAGATTCGAAGTTCAAAAAATGGCATTCGGACCAGCCCTATTGATTAGAACACTGATTGTTTTAAATCGCTTGTCTTGTCATTAAAAACTGTTGCATCAAACCTGATTTGGACCCTGTATACTGTCCTTACAGAGAATTTCTGCATTCAACCAACATCCTCAGCCCTTACCTAGTATCTCCAAAAACTAATAGTCAATCCATGTTTATCTGTCTGCTGAAGAGGACATTACACCTTTACTCTGTCAGCTCTCACCACCTCCTGTCTGGGTTGAAATGAGGAACAGACTGGACAGGTTTTCCTATGGAAGTCAATGTATTGGTGCTGAGGGAACTGCGAGATAACTCGGCCCTCAGCCATTCAGCGCAGCTCATCCATCCTTCACACTCAGTCTGTTAGAGGAAAAAAAAAATAAAAATATCCATCGCCACTCCATATGTCCTAACACTCCTGGACAATGGTCCTGACAGATTTCCAAACATGAGATCACCTGCTTATAGCATCCGCTCCGTGAGCGACATTGTCAGAGAGCTGATCCAGTAAACATCCGACGACGAGGTTTAAAAAAAAAGAAACAAGTCACACACGAGCAGCTATTAACAAATAAAAGAACAAATAAAGACTAGTCCTGATCTGCACTTCCTCGTGGTCGTCTCGGCCTGTGAAACTCCAGACACCGAAAAATGCCCACCGAAACCCGAAATATTCAGATCGAACAAGTAAACTTCAAAGTCGCTCGTTAATGAAGAGCAGACATCCATTTGAGTGTGTTAATTAAGACTGTGCCTGGATCTAACGCCACAAACTTAATCCTGAACTGTGATAAAAGCATGTTTTGGAGAAACGAAATGCAAACTGGTCTTTAAAAATGTCTAGGGAAGGCAATACCACCTACTGAGATTTCTCACTGTAGAGACACCACAAACACACAGCGGTAGCCTGATAAAACACATAGAAACTCGGTGCTAGTATTAGCGCTACTTAAAGCAGCAATTAAACAATAACTAAGTACAGATCTTCACACACTGAACAGACACAAAACAGAGATACAAAACAGCTACAAGTAATAAGCGACAACTGGTACTAGTGGTCGACCGATATATCGCCAAGGCTGATATCTGGCATTTTTCAAATATCGGCATTGGCAGATAAGCTTATCTGCTTGACCAATTTGTTTGAGATGGGATTTTTATTTGAAAACTTTGAACTTGTGATTTCAAATTATGCTTTGCTTTATGCATTTGCCCACTGTCATATTCATGCCATTTTCTTTGTGTGCTGTATGTAAAATTAATGTTACCCTGGATATATTTGAAAAATATGATTCCCAATGCACACAATCTTCCCAGAATATTGAGTGCCCTATTAGTTATTTTCATAGTGTTTCCTTCCTTTTAAATTACATTTTTATAAAATATTTATTTTATTTGTGAAAAATACTGCCATCTAAAGTATGTCTATAGCACTATTCGGACGGGACTAGTTTTCTAAATTTCGATTCTTACCACCTGACGTCTGTGATTTTCATGTACCAATTCGGACGGGACTAGTATCTCCGTGTTTATTACAGAGGTGGGAGGGTCTGATTTGTGCATCCGGGCGTCACAGAGATCACGCGCTCTGTATGCGTGCATTGCATTCGTTCAGAATGATTGCCTTAGTATTATTACACAATAAATACTAAATGGCTAGTATAGCAAAACCATGTTAATGTATGGTTTCTTTAGTTTAACTTGTTTTCCTTTTTTTTTTTTTTTTTTTATTAAACGTAATTAAAACATTATGTAACCGAGTACATAAATGAACGTGAGTAATATTACCTGATGCTGATATTACAATAGCCGGTATTAACCGTTTACGCGATCTTGCTCTTGATTTTATTATTTGTATTATTTTTTACCGCTAAGCAAATATATCAAACATCCGCGCGGTAAGAGCAACTACGGTAATTCACATTGGCCAAAACACACAAGGAAACGCGTTGTGAAATAAAATATCACCGGCAATCACAGACATTCGCATTCGGACGGGATTAGTTTTCTCAGAGGATCACTGAGTTTGCTGAAAAACGGTAGGTAATTTGCTCTGGAATTATCACAGAGGTTGTGTGAGAAAAACACAGACGTGGCAGATTCAGACGGGATTAAAATCACCAAGAACGTCTGTGAAATGCAGATTTCTCTAACGACCCCCTGTAAAACTAGTCCCGTCCGAATAGGGCTTATTTTACATATTTATTTTTGAATCCATTATCAAATTATTTACAATTTCTTAAATTTTTTTTTTTATATATATATATCAGCTATTGGCCCCCTGCTTTTCAAGATATCGGCATCGGCTGTCAAAAAAAAAAAAAAAAAAAACGGTCGACCACTTATTGGTCCGGCAAACAAATTTTAAACGAATTTCAACAAACACCCAACCTCAAGTATTAAACTTCCGAGTATACTAGGGCTGCACGATGTGTCGTTAAAGCATTGATATCGCGATGTACGAATCCACGATAGTCACATCGCAGGATGTGCGATGTAGGCTGTCATAGTTGATCCATTATTCATTAACTGTACGGGCCAGCTGCTCCCCGGCCCTTGACGAATGTGATTCGCGGATTAATTGCACAGCTTAACCATCATAGAGTGAAAGTTTATCATTGACATTGGCATATTAATCAATTGACACGATGGTGTCGATGTTTAAATCATTTAAAATGAGAATGTAAGTGTGCTCACCCCATTTTTGTTTGTAAGAAAAAATATCGCAATATATATCGCAGAAAAAGAAAATATCGCAATGTCATTTTTTCCCAATATCGTGCAGCCCTTGAGTATACATTGTATATGGTTTGTGCCAAGGATATGAATGATGCCTCAATTTGCTTTTTGAGGAGAGATATAAACAATTACTTAAGATTTTGAGTATAGAATAGCAGTAAGAACAACAAAGAACACGCTAACAACTGCAATACAACACTTAGGCATCATATCAGTGTATTTTGCAGAAGGAAATACCACTTATTTTCTTTAGGATATGTAAAAAAAATCTAGCTTACAAAAATCTAGTTTCTACACCAAATCTGCAACACTAAATTTAATAGCCACACTAAAAATGAGCACTATGTCAAAGGCACTGGTATAAAAATTACCCAAATTAACAACACTAATCTTTAGAGTAACAAATGGTAAAATAAAGCAAATGTAAAATCTATATAAATAATTTAATATGACTCGTTAAATTATTGAAATATTAACTTAAATATCAGCGGTACTTAAAGTAGATATTTTAGGCCAAAGAAGTTCAGCTAACAAAAAAAAGCTTGGAAATCCCTGGCATAGAACATCGGCAGAGTTTCAAATATTTGAACTCTTTGACATTAAGTCTATAGCAGTCTCAAGATCAAGCCTAAATCACATCAAATACGGAGGATAAACCGGCCACTAAGTCAATGCTATGCTGTCTCTTCTGTCTAGGTTTGATGGCGACTGATTGAGAGCAGAACAATGTCTTTTCAATCCAACATAATCAACAAGAATCCACTGTTACTAATCCAGCAAATCCCTCCAACTGCTAATGGAGACGACTATTTGAGAATATCTCTACTGCCTACAGTGATCAGTGTAACAACATTCTTTTAATTAAATAAAAACATCTCTAATCCCTAATACACCAGATATTAAAACCTAAAACATCTAGATTGGCCGGGGGCTAGAAATGAGGAACATCCATCAAAGAAAAGCAAGCACTGGATGAAGACTGAGTTTAACCAAAATATTTGAATCACTGCAAAGTCAGCATCAGAAAAAAAAAAAAAAACTAAAAGTAGCCTCCATGAAACTCACCGCAGGATGCTCTTGCATTTTGCTCTTCTGAAATTTGCAGAATGAAACCATATACTCATCCACATGGCAATTTCAATCAAATACAAACCGATTGTGATTACAAATGCCCGCTGATGTTCTGCCATCCACTTAATTAAATGGCACTTAAGCCCGACCTTCCAGAAAAAGAGCCACAAATGTTCTGTTTGGAGTATCGTCTAGCATCGAGCAGAGCTCCATCCCACATCCCTGAGGACTGTCTTGTCTAAACTGTGCAATTGAACACTGTTCAATTTACATTAGATGAAAAAGAAAACAAGTACCATCTTAGCTGTTGCTTGGAATAGAAAATGACTAAACTACTTTCATAACATTTAAAAGATTCTCCACAGCCTTCCAGTAAAAACCGCAGACAAGTAAAGGTCTACAAAATCTACTATAAAGTACAGAAAGGTCGATCTTAATTTCAAGACAACTACGATACACCCTAAAGTGTGTACTAAATACCTTTTATTGGTTTGGTCAAACACGTCTGGATACAGAAATGAGCCACAAAAGAGCATTGTTTAACTCAATTGCATTGCTTGTAAAAAGGGTTTATTAATTACATTTTGTTTTATTAGCACAGTAACATTTTACCAAAAATTTAATAAATTGTTTATCAGAACTATTTACCTTGTTGACTGCATCTGCCTCGTGGTCTCTGGGTCCTCAAACACTTTCACAATGGGCTCAGTCTCAGATTGCAGTTGTTTCAGCTGAGCCACAACTTCAGTCCTCTTTCCTCTGAGAGCTGCAAAAGATTTAAATTGGTATAAATCTCATGAAATCCAAACTCCATGCATCTCATTAGGCATCTTTAATTGCAGAAGAGCATTAGAAGTTAATGCACTCACAGCTGGGTACTTCTTTGTCAGGAAATAAATTCCTGTACACATCCATGGCAAAGTCCACCATGTTGGTGTCACTGAGGAGATCCAGCTTTCCATGGAGGAGCTCGTGCTCATTGTAGATCTAGAAAACAGTGATGGAAACATCATCAGTACATGCAGTTCTTTGTTGCAACAAACTGTAACTGCTATACTGTAACTTCAATGTAAATTCATGAACACGCTTTTGCTGAAAAATACACACTCATGTAACAAATATTGTTTTTTTTTTAATCAATTATTATTGGTTCTTTTAAGACTGTCCCAAGTTATTTATAGGCTTCAACAAAACCTCCTCTGTCTTTGCCAGAAATAATCCATTAACGTTATATAGCTTTCTGAAACCTAAAACAATGAAGACAACACCACAAAGCCAACCGCTCTACATCCATTAAAAACGATATGAATGGTATGAGATAAATATAAACGACACAATAATAAGCCAAACAAAGTGAAAGATCGACCAGTTGTCTCTAACGTTAGCTAACTTAGTTTTAATGCTGTCTAGCTAGGCAGCTTACCGGGTTTTGAGAAAGCATATGTCTAGCAAATAACTAATATAAAGGTTATTTATACTATGAACAAACTGTATATTATTCATGCTAAAAGTTCATTGGCTCTGTAATTATTTTATTACAGACTGAAATCTTGAGTTATTTGATTTTACACACTACCGGAAACACTATTGTGGCTAACATTACAGTAACGCGGCGCACGTGGTAGTAGCATTGCCGCCTTCTAGATTCAATCATTGTTATAGCACGCTTTCAAATACCAATGTAAGATACACTTATACCTCTTTTACTGAGAGGAATTCCAGCAGTGGGAAAACGAGATGCCTGTCCAAAAACTGGGCGATTTTGGTAGTCAGATCGTATTCCGCCATGTTGACAACGGAAGAGGACGCGCTTCAAAACCGGAAAAACTTTATTTAATATAGAACGTTCACACAGTCCAACTCGCCATGGGCTGCATCTGCAGGTGCACGTGAAAGTGAGATAATAGAATGTAACCGAATGTAACAGAATAAAGTAAGCAAAACAGAATACCATAGTTTAACATTACTATGGTAACATAAAATAACATTTACTCAACTGTGCTCAACACATACTCAAAACATACTCTATTGAAAAACAGAACAGAATAAATTTAAATAGAATTCAATTTTATTTGTAAAACCTGACTATTTGCTAATAGATTATGATAGATAACTAAAGATAACTTATAACTGCAATAATTTTAAAATAGAATGTAATAAAACAGAATTGAATGGAATGATTAAATTTACTTCATTAATTTATTATTACTCCGTGTTAATAGAATAGCATAGAGATAAATAAAACACAATAAAATAGAATTTGAAAAGAATTAGGTGTAATAAATACCCAATTTAAAAAAAGAGCAGAATAGAAAAGAACAGAATAAATGTAAAGAATAAAATATAATTTTATTAATAAAATTGATTTCACTAATTAATTTTCTGCCTCTAGAATATAATAAAGATAACAAATAAAGTTTATTTTTTTAACTTTTAAAACAGAATACAATATTTACATAATGTACACAATCTGCACATATAAGAATAAAGATAAATCAGACTAATAAATATAAAGTTGAACACATTTGAATATAATTATTCTATTGTAAAATAGAACAGAGCAAAATGCAAAGAATAAAATATATTTAAAACATTTACTTGACTACTCTGCACTAGTATATTTGAACATGAATGCATTAAAAATATTAAAAGTTTAATTCTTGTACACAAATGATAAAATAGGAATTTCACTAAACTGTATTCTATGTATAGAATAGAATAGAATAGAATAGAATAGAACAGAATAGAATAGAACTTAGTCTCTCCTAAGTGTGCAATACTCTAATATTTATTTGTAAAGTTAAATAGGAGCTATGCTTATAAACCTTTCAAGACTCTATAATCTGACAGCAGAATTGATACAATAAAACATTTTATTTATAAAGAGGTCATGCTTTGCCAAATAAACTTGCTGAATTTTGAAAATCCTGCTGAAATAATGGGCCTCTTTCAGAACCCACTGAAATTCCTCCAGCAGACAAGTATCAGCGAGAGTTCAGCGGGCCCGGGGAAAGTGACCTCTCTCTGGAACACAGAGCTACCTTCACTCCAAGATCAAAACAAGAGACAGGTCCAACAGGGAAAAAGTCACTCAGTGACATTACTGTCAAAATAATCATGCAATATGGGACTACCTCAGCTGAAAAATTGAAGACAGGAGCAGAAGAGCTTCCAGCGGGTTTTACTCCTCACTTCAACAGCTGTCTCATAAAGATGCCCATGTGTTGGCCATACACTGCAAAGAAGAGCCAATATCAGCTCCTAAATGGTCCATCTATAATAGGTTCCACCAGCACCATGTTTACTTGACAACCACACGACACTGTCCTGGATCCCAAAACAATTCCCCTCTTGTAACATAGAACCTTTCGTTTCTCCTGACTGTGGAATGAGTCACAAATGTAAAGCTGTCACTTTGGCCAACTCTGTTTAACTGTTCACCCCAGGCGTACTTAGAGTCTGGAAGGAAAATAACAGAAGTATAGTTAAAGACATCTTTGTTCAAGCCTATAGATGTTTGAGAACTTTATAGTTAAACGTTTAAAACTTCTTCACCGATTTTGAATTGCTTTCTGTGACATGGCATTGTGTTGGTTTTGAGGTTAAAAGGTTTAAATGGTTTCTAATGTCTCCCTTTGAAACATGTCACACTTGCTTTAGCTAGGAGCCAATTCTTACAGTCTTTATGTGTGCACATAGTTTTCTCTGCAAACTAATCATCTGATTATTTATTTATTTTTTATTGTTTTTGGTATTGAGTAGTTTTTGCAGTCACACCCACCATACATTCCCAGAGTTCACGAGAAACTCCTTTTGTCTAAAGAATTCAACATCCATCTTGCATGCACACATATGTGCTGTGACAACTTTGGATTTTCTTTTCCCAAAAGAAAAGCAAGGATCTCATTTATTTAATGCTCTTATTTTACTTATTTGTTTCAAATTTTTCAATGAGAAAATTTATTTTCCCTGTTTCAACAATTTGGCTCATCAAGCCTATAGCTGGCACTCGGGTTTGGGAAGGCATCCATGAAAATTCTTGTGAAATTATCATCCATGGCTTAACATAAGGAAATTACCAGCTATTACTAAGTGGTTTGGTTTAACTGTGCAAATAGGCACCATGTCGGGGATTGTAAATGCTTCTGCACTTAAGGTAGAATTATTTTTCCTCACTGTCCCCATTTAAAAAGTACACGTGATCCAATGTCTCTTTCAGGGATCAAGGTGTAATTATTTATATGAAAGTGACATAAACATAAGATGCTAGCTCATAAAGTCTTTCTAAATTGGAGACATTTTTGGTGTTTTAAATTTTTATTATATTTTTAAAAATGATGATCGCAGCAAAGTATTTTATTAGACATTTTAGAGTTAACGCAACCAGTATGCTGAAATCAGCAAACAAAATCAACTTTTTTTTTTATTTTATTTTGCTTGTAAACTTGATAAGGCAATGATTTCCAGAAAGAGTCCAAAGCTGGCAAAGACTGCTGGAAAAGGCAGGAGCAATAGGTTAAACACCGCAATAGAATACTAATTGACATTAAGACTACTTTTGAAAAATTTATTCTGAGGCCAAATTGCTCTGGTTTCTCCTGTTTCAACCAGCCAATCATTTTAATGAAGGAGAACCTGGAGCACAGCATTGGAAAATCCACGTTTACCCGCTCCACCAAACAAGACTGAGGCTAGAAGACTCAGAGACAGCGAGCGAGGTGAAAATTCACTTTTTAGTTCTCCTGCACGTCCGGTTAAACTTGAATCAAGCTAAATTCATACAAAACCTTTCTATTATAGTATGAGTTCTTACTGCTTTGAAGCAACCTATTTGTGACACATGAGGAAATGGAGAAATAATATTTCCTGAAGATTGACACGTTAGCTAATGCTCCAGAACATGTGAAACCGTTGCTTATTAATATTTGTGGTTAAAGACCTTGACAAAAAAACCACCAGTGACTAACCCATGCCACCAAAACACCTTTGAAGTGCAGGCTGCAGATTTCAAGTCAAGGTGACGCTGGTGACCCATAATTTACGCAATGCAAACGCAAGCGGACACTAAAAAAAGTTTTTTGGCATTGATACCTCCTTAACAGGTCATTTCAACACAAATAGAGCCATTTATAAAGAGGAACTGTGCTTTACAGTGAATCATACCAAATTGTGGCTTTGTTAATGCACGGGAAACTGTGAGCGCTAAGGTGATTAAATGGCTGATGTTCCTTTGAGGGAAACGTACCCATTGCTCCGGAAAAAGAGAGACCTTTCTGCATTTGCAATTGGATGAAGTTAGTGAACCCAACTCCGTCTGGATCTTTAAAGTCAGTTTCTTAAAAGGAGGCCTAAATCTAACGTAAATTTTTATAACCTTATTTGACTGACGAAGTGTTGAATGAGCTCATGGATGAAGGTCTACATTTCCATGCAAAATGCTGCAAATCAATTTGATGTAAAAAAAATAAAAATTAATATATTTGTAAAAGTATCTCCCTTGATGTTTTTGGACATAAAGTATTTATGTAGATGGAAATGGATGGTTTAAATGTCTGTGGTAGACAGTAAAATGTTTGCAGGAAAAGTTCTGATTGCCCCAGATGTTGTTGCTTCTTTTTTTACAACTCTTCTGTCTGGAAAGTACACTATGCGGATGCTCCACGACACGTCAGAGAAAAGTGGTGGGTATGATCACAAAAATAATAACTTGCAAAATTAAGTATTCCACTTCAAGTGCACACGCACAAATGTACATCTTTCTTCCTTTAACTATCATGAACCTCAAGCCTCAAAATAAAAAAAACAGCACCTTACTTCTGCATGACTTCTGCATTTTGTTTGAAATTAATCAGACTTTACCATTACACATAGAGGTTTTTACGTGGCCATGTATAACAGCTCTGGTACTGTGTTCAACAAAGTGAACACAACTTCACAAGAAAGAAAGAAAGGAAGTTAAAAATTCCATTATACTTTTTTTTTATAATAGATAGATAGATAGATAGATGTTCATGAAAGAAATAGGTGATACAGTACATAAAGGAAGGGATATAAATAAACTACACAACAGCCTGGGGTTTAATACACTTCATGTGTATTATGGGACACTGTAGGCATCTCATAAACTGCAGGGAACTATTATTAAGTGCAGTGTCAAGGAGACCCCCTGTTGTTACTTATCTGACTCCATAAGGGGTGCAAGATTGGAGGGTGGTCCACAGAGCAGCCACGTCTGGACGGTTACTCTGTTCCTTTGTGTGGGCTGCTGCTGCCAGGCGCTCTACAGTCTACATAAACCTGGGAGAGACGAAGGTAGTCTTAATGAGGAGCCATGGCCCACACTGTGAATAAGAAGAAAAATATGCCAGGAACACAGTGCAGTTTGATTGGATGCTTGTAAAAAAAAAAAATCCACTGTAAACATGCCATTTTAGTTTCTCTTAATTGTCTAGTGATGACTAACAAATATCTCATTGGACTACATTTAAAGTGATAGTTCACCTAAAAATTAAAACAATGTCATTAATTACTCAGCCTCATGTCGTTCCAAACCCATTAGACCTTTGTTCATCTTTGGAACACAAATTAATATAACCTGAAGTATACAACAGAAACGGTTCTAAGTTCGCTTCAAATCAGGGATAACCGAAAATGATCGAATTTGTGAGCCTTTTTGGATGACTCAAAAGAACCAGTTCATATGATGTATTTTTTCATGATTCAGGGATTGCAATGTATTCGTTTTTTCATTTCTTTGTGTAGTTTTGTTTCTTTGTTTGTTACCTGATTTACAAGTTTTATTTGCAATTGTGACTATTTTAGTCAGGAGTTAAGCTGCGGCCTTAGAAAGTTAAGCAATTTCATAAAAGAAGCAAGGTATTGATTAAAAACATGGAGTTGAATGTTGAATAGCCCAACTTTAGTCATTCTTTTCAATCAAGTTTGAATTGCTCCTTCAATTGCACTAAATTAGCATGTTAGGAAATATTGACAGCCCTCTTTTTCAACGATTATTTAAAAAATGTGTCTCACTGCAGTTCATGATGTTCATAGAAGAAAAAAAAACTGATCTAATGAAATAAGATGATATAGCAAAACAGAGCCAAACTTTCCATGAAAAACCATTCCCCACTGATAGCTGCCTTATTAAGTAGTAGACAGTGCCAGACAAGTCATCCAGCTGCTTTCCTTTGCAATATCAAATGAATCCAAATCAACTGCCTCTAAAGATGAATACCTCCATGCATGATACCTCAAAGTCAAACCTTTGCCGAGGGCCTCAGTACCAGTGATATGAATTCAAATGATCTCCCCCCCAGTTTTTTAGATATGCATCACCTCGCTCGTTGGACGTGTTTAGTGATAAATTACCATTCCAGGCCCCTTATCCCATGCCCGATGCTGACTTCAGCACTGTCATATTTGATGCCATTGAACTTGGGTTATCTGAGGAGCCAAAGGGGTGAGCAAACAATGCAAACTCACACAGAATTTCCCATTGCACCGAGCGCAGTGAGACAACATCTGCATCGCACATGTAAGCCAGAGCACAATTGCTTGCTCTGAGAATTCAAGTCAAGACTACATTTTAAACGTTTTAATGATTTAATGGAAAAGTGGAGTGTCCAATAATGTTTTTCTGGACGTGCAAATGCATTTGAGTGTTTGTGTGAAACTGTGATTGAAAGAAACCTCCACTAATCTATACTGTATATATATATATATATATATATATATATATATATATATATATATATATATATATATATATATATATATATATATATATATATATATATATATATATATATATATATATATATATATATATATATATATATATATATATATCAGCGCTGTCAAAAGATTAATCGCGATTAATCGCACAAATAATTTATGTTTTTGTTTGCATAATATATGAGTGTTCTGTGTATATTTATTATGTATATATAAATGCACACACATACTTTATAATATATAAACATAACCTATTTTTCTGATATATCTACATGCATTATTAATCGTGATTATTAGTTATTATTAGTTAGGTATTAATAGCTGAAAATACAGCTTTGCCATCAAAGGAATACATAGTATTTTAAAATATATTAAAGTAGAAAGCAGTAACAGTATTTCACATGGTTACTGAAATAAATGGAGCCTTGGTGAGCATAAGAGATTTCTTTCAAAACCAGTTTAAAAAGTCTAATCCACTCCAAACCAAAAATGCTATTCGTTTATTTATATATTAAACTTTCAATGAGCAAAAATTGATAGCTATATTGATTAATCTATATTAAACACGTTTAGCAAAATTTTGTGTGAGAAACCTGCAATAAAAAGACAAGCAAGGTTTAAGGAAGAAAAGGAGGATGAATTTGGTTACACATTTTCCTGCCTGGGTAAATAGCAAGGATGAGGCAAATATGAAGTAGCTAAAAATGAAAATGAAATGGTGCTAAGTTTGCATTTTTCTAGTGCACAAAAACCTCAAATGATTGCTGACCCCCTGAGGACATAGATGTCTTCAATTGCAACAATAGCAGAGAAGGGCCAGACCACCGCTACTTTGGATACTGAAGCTTTGGGAAGACCTATTTCTGTGGAGAATCAAGCAGTGGTCTTGTGAAATCATTGTGCTTCGGCTGCTCTTCACCGCCAGAGTAAAGTTGAGGAAATTACAGACGCGCTATAAAAACAAGCTGTATTTCCAGCGGTTTCTCGTAATTGTGCTTACTGTTTACAGATCTGGTGACAACAGTCATTCCTTTGTATTGGCGTTGCTACAGTAGGTGTCCTGTATCGTTTCTGATGTGGCTGTAATTTGCTAAGCCGAGCAGATGCATGGTAAGACTCTAAACATCTTTATAGATGTTACGAACCGAGGCCAAGGAGTGCCAGTGCATGGGTGAGTTGTGGGTCATGCTCTATTGCCCCTCACATATTGAGGACAACTGAGGCATGACCCATTCGGTCACAGGAAGTGTTTTGCTAAACGAAACGAGTTCCAATTGAGGACGGCGAATAATGTGCAGTGTCGTGAGCATGAAAAGTATTTCACAACAGGAAAAAGGTTTCCAGGCTGTCAGCTTAAATGAGGTGCTCTTTGGTTGTGGTTTTACAGCTTTAGAGCACATGTTGGAGTGTAGAGGGACAATGCAATAGCTTTTCAACAGGCCTTTGTTTTTTTCCAATCACATCGCCAGTAAATGTGTCGCTAAGTTCTGGGGAGATATTACGAACCAAGATTACAAGCATATTCATGTTAACATACTTCTAGCTTGTCACACGCAATGTTTAATATCTAAAAACCTATAAATATTAAATTGAAAGTATAAGTATTAATTTAATTTAAATAAATTTTAAGTATTCATTTCAGAAAATACATGCAAAGTAATGTGTTATTATTTAAAATTTCTAACAACATTTCTAACAACTTCGGACTTTTCAGAAATCAAATAAGCAGTTATTATAATTATCATTATCAGCCCAAACTGTATATAAAAGTAATTTATATAAATAATATAACCACTCAATTATTGATTGTTTAATTGATTCTTTGTTTGACTGATTGATTGATTGATTGATTCATTCATTCATTCATTCATTCATTCATTCATTCATTCATTCATTGAGTTGATTGTACTATTGTCATAATAATGATTGTACTGAAAAATCAGACGATTGTCATCCTTGTCATGTTTTATGTCCCAAGACTGTGTTTGCTGTCTTGTAAAATGTAATGTTATGATATTTATGTTTCAGAACTGCACTTTGCTTGCCATGTAAAATGATCACCAAAACATGAGATGAAGCATGTATTATTAAACTGATTGAAAAATGTAAATTAAGGCATTCAATTTGTGTAGAACGTTTATGAAATTGATAACTTAAAGCAATTTGGTAAAAGTGTGTTACTTAAGTAACAGTGTGTCATTCGACTTCTACAAATGCCTCATTTTTTATACATTGTAAAAGAAAAAAAAATCAATTTATTAAATTAACTATATTAAAGTCAAATATGTTTAAAATAAATGATTCAACCATAATCAACCAAACGGTTACATCAATGAATGTCATTTTAGGAGCCACATCGGGAAGAAATAACTCTACAAGGTAACAACTACCCATTGCTAATTGAGACACAGATTGAATTGAATTTAATGAGAAAGAATGACATCCATAAACTCAATCCAGCAGCATGTAATCCTGTGCATGTGTTGACAGACATTCTACCATTAGCAATTACACTTTTAGACCAGGTTTTATGTCACAGGATCATTAGAGTTGACTATTTTTCTTGGCACTGGAAAAAGAGGTGTGTGACACACTTGTAAGTGTCTCTGTATGAATGTATGTACGTGCGTGCTGGAGCCAATAAAGAAAGTGAGAGAGAAAATGTGTTACTTAATAATTGCAATTTGCCACAACGATCAAGTCTAGAGGTCAAAGGTGCCGTGGAAGAAGCTCCATTACAACAAAGCAGGCACACAGCTGAAGTCATGTGTATGATTTGTCTAAGATTGAAAGCGATCCTGCCAGGCTGGGGTTGAGATTTTCTTTCAAAGCAAATACTGTTGTAAATGGCATCTGCCTTCATTTTCTGTAATTGGGAGATATTGCTTGAAAAAAAGATTGGAAAAGCGCAGCGGTTGTTTAAAGCCACAGAACACCTCACCCATTGCTCCAAATTGTGTCTTTATAACTGCTTGTGTCAGAGATCAGTAGCCTTGACTACTTTTGTCAGAAATCAAAATAAAATGCCTGAACAGAGTGTTTCAGTGAATGCCCTCTTTCTGTGGAAGCAGGCATATAAGGGGAAACACAGGTCTACCTCATGTCACATGTGGTGCTGCAAAAGCACGGAAAACTACGTACACAGTAGTTAAGCAGCACAATTTCGGTTTTCAAATGGCTGCTATTGATCTCTCCTTATGGTGACACTTCTGGCAAAAGCGGAGCTCCAAAGTAAACACAAAGCATGTGCTACCTTTTTCCTCACTTCCCGTAGACCCAATTGTAAATGAATCTGATGCCTTTAAAGAGCTTGTCGGCTCTGTGAACATGAAGTATCTTCTACGTGAACTGGTCTTACACGCAGGTCAACAGTGGGCCCTAAAGGGGACAATGGATGCCCATTACTCTTTAGGGTCTTCATGAAAAGTCTATAACATACTTTGGTTAAAATTTTTCAATGGTGTCAGCGCCAATAGTCTTGTGGGCAGCGTGCTGACATAGAACGCTGTTGTGCTACAGGCGCCGCGGACCTTTCCTGATCCCATCCCCTGTCTCTCTCCCACTTCACTTCCTGTCAGCTCTGATTTGTCCTATCATAATAAAGACAAAAAAAGGCTAAAATAAATCTTAAAAAAAATTCTCAATGGTAGTGTAAACCAACACCCTTTTAACTTGTCAAAAAAAGCACTGTTCACAGTGCATGTTTCAGTACCTTTAAAGGTACTGTATGTAATATTTTGACTCCACTAAAGCATAAAAATACCACAATATGTTTGCAGATATTTCAGAAACGTGATAAGTTAACATACTTGTTTATCTGAAAAACAATGCTGCAGTAAGCTTTTCTCCTTTGAAACTGTGCATTCCACACCTGAATGTTTTGGTTTGTGAAATCCGCCCACTGATGTACAATTGTTACAAATTTGTAATACACAATTGTATTTTGGCACCCCAGGTTGCCAGCTGAAGGAAAAGACAGCATATATCATTTCATTCATTATCAAGTGCACTCGTTTCTGTTACTTTGTCAATCTGGCAACCTGTGTGTTCTTCTATTGCATCATATAAAAGCACCCTTTTGGAGTGAACAATGGATTGAACCAAGAAACCTATTTATTTTTATTTTTTTTATGATAATCTGTTTCACTTGATTGTATGCCTTAATTTGGAAGAAAGATCTGTTGGTATTTGCATTACAACATGACTTTAACACCAGTGATGGGAATAATGGCGTTATAAATAACGGCGTTACTAACGGCATTACTTTTTCCAGTAACGAGTAATCTAATTGATTACTCTTCTCATCTTAATAACGCCGTTACCGTTACTGCCAAAAAATGCGGCGCGTTACTATAACTGATGATGAAGCTGTTTTTTTTTTTTTTTCATCAGACCAACTAGATCTCTGAGCGAGAGGCAAATACTTTTTTTACTGTTCTTCCTTGGTTAGTGGGCAGAGCACGAGACAAGCGCATAAATGCTGACGATTGGCTGAGGTAGAGTAAAATTTCATTGTAAGCCAATCAGAGGTAGAGTTGGGCGGGTTTTCGAAAGCACGCATAGTAGTGATGGGAATTCGGCTCTTTTGACTCAGCTCACTGAAAAGAGCCGGCTCTTTGGCTCACAAACGGCTCTTTAAATGACTTTGACTATAATATTTCAATTTTTATTACATAATTATTTAATTTCTATAGGCTAAATTTGAAAAAATAGAGTTGGCTCTTCAGATATGCGAGCCAGCTCCCGAAGTTCAACTAAAAAAGCCGGCTCTTAGAGTCGGCTCATTCGCGAATCGCGAACGACTCATCAAAAGCTCATTCGCGAACGAGTCGATCCATCATCACTAACGCTCATTCGCGAACGACCCATCATCGGACAGGACAGGACACACAACGAACAACACAAGCCAGTCAGTCAACCAGAGACAGGTATGGCGACGAGCCCAAATAATCCAAAAGTAGCCTTCTCTAAATGGAAGTATATACATTACTTTTTCCTTCAAGAAATTAAAGAAACAATAAAAGGAAATATCAAAAGTTCCCAAAAATCTATCGTGTTATTTGCATTGATCCACTATATAAACATAATATCTACATACATGCCATTTGATTGGAGGCTAGTCTCACTTTGTCCCACAGCAACTTTTTTTTTTAGATGTGTGTACAATGTTTCATGTTTCTGTTAATAATGTATTGTATTAAGTGTCCATTTCATTATAATATTCAGATTTATCATAAATAATTGAACATGCACATGTATTTTAAGTTCCTTTAAAGAGGGGTAGAGGTGGGGTCACGTTTGAGCATTTAAAATTTAATTTTACTTGAAAGTAACGCAATAGTTACTTTCTTAAGTAACTAGTTACTTTAAAAATTTGTAACTGAGTTACTAATTTAGTTACTTTTTGGAAGAAGTAACTAGTAACTGTAACTAATTACTTTTTAAAAGTAACTTGCCCAACACTGTTTAACACATGGCCCTGTCAGACAAAGGTGTTTTTGCTCATTCAAAAACAACGAGAGGTTCTGAATGAATTAACAACCTCAATTAGGATGACAGTGTCAAACCTGAAAACCTGGTAAATATATACTAAATATGACAAAAACACAACATTAAATATATGGATTTGAAATGGTAAATCTTTTTTGTGAATTGAAAATGAATTGTCTGAATAAATGAATACTAAAAGTATTAACTAACTTACCCCCTTTGAACAGTATAGTGTATTGCCTTTTAGTTATTTCCCAGCACTGCCGGACAGCTAGCACTGGCTTGTTTTCATGCGGTTGTTGTAGCTTTCCAGCAAAAAGCCTTATCCACATATCAAGTGACTGCCAGGAGACCTGGAAATTACGAATCCACAAGTCACCAGAGTCAGAGCACAATGAACCGCACTAGTTTAGTAGAGAGGATGGCATTTTCTAGGTGCTCTTTTTACACCACTACGCCAGCAGTGTCCTTTAGAAAACAAACCTTGGTTAAACAGTGTACAAGCAGCCACAAATGACATAAAGTTTAGGTTGTGCTACTATAAACAAGCATGTGCTGAGTCCACTTGGTGAGTGCACTGTGTGGTAGACACAGCAGAGTAAATCACACGCTGAGCCAGATCCACAATTCCTTAGAGACCAATTGAGCACATAGAGAGAAAATAGACACAGCATATAAAACCACAATAACCTTTAGAAATGCTACAGTATGAACACTTTCAATGATAACAAAACAGACTAAACCTTATGAATTCAGTATAAAGTGTCTTTTATTAGGCTACTGAATCCACATTATTTATTTGCTAAAACCGAAACATTATGAATTGTTATTGTTTTTTACCCTTTCTAATTATTAATAATTAAATAGGATAATGATATCCTGAAATTATTAATTGCTACTGATGTTTGACTTACATCACTGATTCCCCCATATTTTGAGTTTTATTTATTTAATTGTTTATTAGTGTATGTATGTACATAGATTTTGAAGTGATCCATCATCTTAAAACGTTTCAATTACTCTTTAGTTACTTTGTGATTTTGGCTAAATGTTATATATTTGAATGCAGATCTTAAAAAAAATAAAAAAAATCATTTTTTAGGATTTAAAAAAAAAAAAAAAAAAAAAAAAGGTTGGATTATGCCTTTTCCCTTCATTGACCCTTCTGACAGCGTTATTTGACGACGTCACTGTCATCCACCAATCAGCTCACAAGGGGCGGAACTAGGAAAACATGTCGTCTGTTTCGGAGCTCTACGATGTCAGCTGGGAAGGTAAATTACTTTGTTTTCGTTAACAGCGGATATCAAGATACAAAATATCTTTCTATAACAATACTATTGATACTCGAGTTATTCATTTTGTACAGATTTACGAACTATGTGTCCTATTCTTTTGCGCTTTTCTTTGAAGACAAAATGCTATCTTTGGTAGCCAGTTAGCTTAAGAAGGCACAGCTTAGTAGCAAAACCTGTATAAAATATAATTTTATGTTCATATAAGATGTAAAGGTTCAGTGTGTATTTAATTATTTAGTGATTTATCTAAATTGTAACGTTGAAACGTAAGAGAATTATTAATGTAAATCTTATCATTATGACTCTCTGGTCTGTTTATGGTGGATTTGAGGATTTGCAAAGATCATTTCAGATGTGATATTGATGCACCTGAATATCATGTTGTTCACCTATCAATCAGACAATAAAGAATGATTCAGTTCACTTGAGATGATCATCATTTCCCGTTGTTTTTATGATGAAACTGTTTTGTTGCCATAAATCTGACATCTTAATTCAGTGTAATGGGGTTTTATAATAACCGTCAATGATTAATTTAGACGAACTCATCAATGATATATTATATAATGATGCATGACTTACTCTTTAGTCACAACTTCGTTTCTCAAATTGTGCTGGAGTGCTAGCAAAATGTTTTTTTTTTTTTTATATATATATAAATACTATGACATTGTGACATTACTTTTTACTTATTGCTTTTCTTACTTTCTATCTTATGTGTAATGAGGGAAAAGTTAAGTAAGCATAAAAGCATTTCTAAACTCACTGGATGTGATTTTTTTTTTTTTTTTTTTTATATATATAAAAAAAGTTTTTATATTTTTGGCCTTTTATCAGTTTGTAGTATTTTTGTTTTAAATATTTTTAGAGAATACTGTCATCATCAGGATGTTGTATTTTCTCTAGACTGTTTTGATTAATTTAAGTATAGTCAGAAAACATGTCCATCTAATGGATCACTAAAGATACTAAAACCAATGAGGGAGATGAATATAGAAAGTACGTTATATACACAATTAATAATTGATGATGAAAATAAATTGGTGATATATTTTCAGCCAAAGACTAATGTGTTTCTTTATTGCATTTCAGAGATGCGTGACAAACTCCGTAAGTGGAGAGAAGAGAATTACAGGAACAGTGAGCAGATTGTGGATGTCGGTGAAGAGTTGATTAATGAGCATGCATCTAAACTGGGAGATGACAGTAAGTACATTTACAGTAAACAAAACCAAAGTTATAAGAAGTCTTAAAACACAAATAACCTTTAGCCTCAGTTTATTAAAAAACTTAATGGCTTTTATAATTCGGTCCGGTTTAGGGTGATGGCTGCCAGGCAATGATCAGATGCATTTCTAATGCACATATAAGCGCATTCCTTCAGTAGAAGAACTGACAGATATTTAACAAATAAATAGGCTGAATAACTATAACATTTCATTGTGTGGAACAATTATAGTCCTCGCAAAACATTGAGGTTATATTCTAAGAATTATCTCAGAGAGCTCCTATTTTTTCTAACTAGGATCCTTAGCTTAAAAGTGATTCAGGACCAATCTGAAAGCAACTCTGAGTGCTTTTAGGAGTAAACTATCAAGCCTTCTCTTACAGGTGTAATTTTTCCTGTTGTACAGTAATCTCTCTCTCTCTCTCACACACACACAAACACACACACACACATTATATATGTATATTATAATTTTTTTATTTACCATGCTGTCATACTTAACATATTTTATAGGAAATCAACAGTGACAAAATAAGGTTCTGAAAGTGCTGTTATTGTTTGTGTGATCACTTTACTTATAGAAGGTTGTGACAGACCCAATTTATCACTGCTGCGTAGTTGCCAAATATGTTAATGTAGTGATTTACTTCGGTTTCTGGTGCTATGGCATTTTTGCGTGGTATCGGAGATGTTAGTATGTTTCTAATAAGATCACAGACATGATCCCTGCACAAATCAATGTCTAGCGTCTTGTTAACTCACTGTCATGCATTGTGTGCAACACTTTTCTTCTCCCTCTACATGATTCATCCATTTTCTCCACTGCTAAAGAAACTCTTAAGCTTCTTATAAGTCTTCGTCCACACTCCTAACAATGTTGGACCTTAAGACCTCTTTTAAGGGTTAAGATGCTTTCTGAATTTCTTTTTCTTTATTAGGATCTTTTCTTTAGTTTTAAGAGGAAACACCCACATTTGTATGATTTTTCTTAGAATTTTGTTACTAAGAGCAAATCTCAACAAGATTTTACTTGAATACGGGCCCTGAAGTCTGACAGTAATTGTCTTGAAATTTATTAAAGGCGTTGAGTTTGTTACAAAAGCAGTGGTTTGATGGCTGTGATTTAAAGAACTTCTCGGAAAGGGTTTACTTTTAAAATGTGAGAAAACACTCTCTGAACAGTTGTTTCTAAATTCACTATTTAAAGTACTACTACTAAAAAGTAAAAAATTTGGTTAAACAGAAATATATACAGATAAACTTCAATACGAGAATAGTATAGGTTTTGCACTCTGTGGAACAGTCTGGGCAATACAGTTTCAGTGGTGGAAGCTATTAACCTTTTATTTTTCTTCTTTTCTTCAGGCAAGACTTTTCAAAATAATCATTTATTCAAAATTTCAACATTAAACTTTTTTTTTTTTTTTTGGCTGAAAAATTTGGATCCATTAATGGAATAATGGCTTATTTTTCTCTCTAACAAAAGTATTGTTTGTCGAGTGTCTGACCGCTTGAATATGACTATTGCAGAAGGTGGAAAAGAGCACCAATTCTTTTTTTTCTTTCCCTAGACTTAAAGATCCGATAACAAAAAGACTTTTCAGCTTTTCTCTTGACACTGAAATGAGGTTATAGTGGAAACAGCAGAAACATTTCAGATGGCTTAATATTTATTTGCTTTGGTCAGTTATGGGTTTGTGAGCCAGACAAGCAGATGAAGTCTCTGCAATCGTGTTGTCAAACATAGCCACTAAAGCCAAAACTCTCTTCAGCTAAAATCATTATCTCAGAGGTGATCCAATCCTTCAAACTGGCTCTAAAACTCACTCCTATAGTTGACAATTTTGGTTTACCAATTGGAGAAATTGGGATCTTTTTCTACACAAATCGAATTTAGGCCTTTTTTCCCCTTCGTTTATATTGTTATTTTAAAACCACATGTAATCTCAAATAACTATTATTAAATAGCTTTGGCTGTTTCGTAAGAGAACAACACTACTGTTTGAGGAATCTTAGCAAACAACAATGAAAGATCCAAGCTGTAAGTTGCCAAACAGCTCTCAATAAGGAATTTACTGCAAGACGCGCTCATACTAGCAAACAAAAGAAATTATGACTGTTTTCATGGCTATAGAAATATTTTTCGAATTTCTAGATCTGTTATCTGATTATGGAAAAAATGAAGCAAAGATCAGGGGAATTCCTCTTCTTCTACTTTTCACACAAATTGCACCTTTACACAGACACCGAGCAGTTGCTGTGTGATGGGTTGTATTTTACTGATGCATAGTAAAGTGTATATATAGTCCATAAATCCATACTGGTGTAGTCCTTTACAGAAACTTAATATTTTTTATTTTATATTGTTGTGATTATGATTCATACCGTCCTTTAAAGAGCAGGGTAAATACTTTACACAGCTTGTTTTTTATTGAAACCAGCTCTGAAATTGGCTGTGAAACAAGATGGTAATTATCAAAGCAAGACTTGGAATCATAAAAACAGCTCAAAAAAACTCCAGGCGTTTGTTTGTTTTGGCATATCAGTTTTTTTCTTGTTCAGTGGGATTTTATTGTTCTTTCTCAATTAGCACGTTTGAAATCGTTCAGCCGATAGACTCGGGCATGCTTGTCCAAACACACTTGTCTGTCATGGAGCATTAATTTCATTAATTGGATCCATTAGCCAAGCCCCCTAATCAGTTTTCTTTATTGAAAATAGAGCAGCTAAAGCCACTCACTTTGTTACGGTTGCCTGTTGAATATTAAACGTTGCCATCTTGGAAATTACTTAAGCATTTAATAGTAGGAATTTAAAATTCCTGTAATCTGTCAAAGTAACGACGCATTTCTAGGGCCGAGACGACGATAGCTGCGCAACTTCAGCACATAACGCATGTCATGACGAATAGAGGGTGAAATTCTCTCACCCTTTGCGGTGTTTGACTGAACCGATACTTAAAACTGATGAATCCGCTGAGGTTTTCTTGTCAAAATTCGGCGTCTTAGTTTTGTTTGGCGGTGTGGCGTGAATTTCCTGAGCGTTTCCATGAAACCTGCCAGCTCGCCCACACCCGGAGATTACGAAGACAAACTATATCGCTGATAGATGTTAAAGATTGTCTTTTCTAATGATACAGAGAAGTAATGTCACAGTTTGCTCGAAAGGAGTTCACATGGCCTCAATGTTCATTTGTCATCTTTGCTACCATGATGACAAATGGACTTCCTAATATGGTGTCATTTTATGTTTGTCTCCTGTGTTCAGTTTGGATAATTTACGAGCAGGTGATGATTGCGGCACTGGACTGCAGTCGTGACGATCTGGCCTGGGTGAGTTTTCTTTAAGTAACTTTCTCGCTCTCTCTCGTCTATAGACTTTCAGGTTAGATGTCATGTTGAATGTGGATAAAAAAAAAAAAATCTAAAAATAAAAAAAAATCTGTGAGAGATAGATTTACAGACTTTACAATGGTAAGCTCTGTATAAATGTCCTAGATCGTTTAATTTTCAAAACTGTTTTATGGTGCTTTTGTGTACTGAAAGTTATTTTTTAATAAGACATTTCGCCAGCTGAACAAAAAAAAACAAAAAAAAAAACAAATGGATTAAGATTAAAATCAGGGATGTTCCGGATCCTCCTTGTTGACTTGAGACACTTACAGTAGTCCGTTTCAGAGGTTTTTACCAGTGGCTAGGAAAACAGCGGGAAAAACCGTCAGTGAGCATGATTGGTCAGCCGGGCTAAGCCACAGAGCAAACTTTCCATCTTAACCAGGGAAACATTGGATTTGACAGTAACCATTCCCTACCAAGTCATGAGTGTGTGAAAAAACAGGGGCCTGTTCATCTCAGTGGGAAAGAACTGGTAAAAGTAGCATCCTGCTTTTGCTTTTTATAGTATCCAGTGTGGAATTGTGGGATCCCGCTGTGCAGTGCTCTGAATTCTCACCCACGTCACTTGCAATTTTTCACGTCTTCCCTCACAGCTGTATGGCCGACCTGTTTATCATGGCACCCGTGGGCAGGAAAGTTCCTGTTTCATTTTATGGTCAGCAGAAACCTTAGCTGTAACATTGTCTTGTCAAACTAGTCACATCACACTTTTTAGAGTAGATCTATAAAGTTTTTAAATGCTGTGGATGAAAAAAAAAAATTGTAAGAAGCCACATTTCATCACCCTTGAGAGTTGTAGTATAATTTTCAAGTGCTCTGTAATCCAGCAGGCTTTGCATAGTCACTCAAACTGTGGTGCAAAGAATACATGAATTATTTCTTTGGGCAAACAATTATGGCATATGTTTAATGTTTCAGTATTTTTTATGTTAGCCCTATAAAGTGCGTAGATTTTTTACAAAATGTAATTCTTTGTTTAACCTTTTAAAATTAAAAATGTACATATTTTTTCAGTTATTTTTGCATCCTTTTAATTTAAATCATAATGTTTTCTTTCCCTGAATCACTAATCTTTAAATTATTTGTTCATAAAATAAACTATTAATTTCTCTCTGTTTCTCTCTGTTCTAGTCTAAATATAAATATATATCTATATAAATAATTAACACTACTGTTAAAAATGCTGTTAATTGGAACATTCTATTTATCAAAGAAGTTTTAAGAAAAACAGTTTCCTCAAAAATGTTAGGCAACACAACTGTTTTTAAAAGGGCCATATGATGCGATTTGTAGTTTCTCCTTACTCTTTAGAGTGCTACAAGCTCTTGGTGCATGAAGAAGATCTGTAAAGTTGCGTAGACTAAAGTCTCAAATCCAAAGAGATATTCTTCATAAAAGTTAAGACTCTGCCACACCCTCCTAAAATGGCTCATTCAAACACGCCCCCGCATGTCTATGTCACTATGTGGAAATATTTGCGTAATGCTGCCCAAATGTTCATGCAAAGAAAGAAGGCGTGGTTTCAGTAACCACAGTTAGTGTTGAAGCAGCCATGTCAGGGAGATGCTGTGTATCAATCTATATGAAAGCAAAAGCACTTTATTTGGCCTTCCGAAAGTAGATGAATTAAGGAATCTTTAAGATTACTTACATTTGTTCCCCTTTTGGGCTTGAACTGATGGTAGAACTAAGGACATTATTAAGTGTCTACATTTATTTTGAAAGATGAAGCTTGTGATTATGGAAAGGGGTCGTTACATTTCCGATGAGTGCTTGCAGTGTTCAGCTAGTCACAATGCACTGGGTCAGCTGGCCAATCAGAGCAGACTGCGCTTGTCGGAATGAGGGACTTTGTTGAAAACTGTGAGTTTGAGAGAGGCTGGGCATAGAGGACCTACAATATTGTACAGTATTAGAAAAATAATTTGTTTTTTGAACATTAAAGCATGTCAGCATATTCTGTTAATCCAAATACAGAAAATTAAGGTCTTTAAAAAAAGCATCATATGACCCCATAAACACTGATATTAATAAGGAATGTTTCTACAGCACCAAATCAGCATATTAGAATGAATTCTGATCATGAGACTATTGCATTTTAAAATCTATTATATATATATATATATATATATATATATATATATATATATATATATATATATATATATATATATAATGTGTGTGTGTGTGTGTGTGTGTATATATATATATATATTATGTATATATATATATACATATACATATATGTGTATATGTATATGTGTATTTGTAATATTTCACAGTAAACTGTAAAGTATCTTTTTAAATGAAATAAATTCCTCCTTGTTGAGCTTAAGAAATTTATTTAAAAAACGTTTAACAGCATAACTTTTAAACAGTAGTGTAAATTTCTAAATATATTATTAACACCAGCTTAACCAATATCAAGAATTTACAACAGGACTTTAACAGACCAGTGGAAGAAGACTGGAAAAGTTGCATGTTCGCTTGGTCAACCCCAGTACTGTTGTTGTTGTGTTTTGCGTAGAGTTGCCTACAGGAGCTGAAGAGGCAGTTTCCAGACAGCCACAGAGTGAAGCGATTAGCAGGGATGCGGCTGGAGGCTCTGGAGAGGTAAGACACACCGCAGCACCGTCTTAACACCACGGCCTTGGATAAGCTACAAGAGAGGGTGATGGGAGGTTCTGGGACGTAAGTGGCAGGATGCGTGGGAAGGGAGGCTGTTTATTTTGCAAGCCACCGTTCCTTCTGCTAAGTGGAAAAGCGAGAGAGAGCGCTTTAGCCCTCGGTAGTCCTGCGGCTCTTTTGCCTGAGCCAGGAATTCTGAAAACGGAAGTGGTCTTTCCCGCTATTATTCTAGGAGTCCCTCTATGCTTCCCCCCGATTTTCTGTTTTTGTCTCCCTGGTTGGGAAAACAAAGCCGGCCTGACCTGTAAACATAGTACCTATGCTCTGCGTTTTCTCTCAAAGAGAAATTAGCCCTGTCTCTATGTTTGCGCAAACAATTAAAAAGCTCGTAAATTAATGTTAACGTATAGAGTTTCAGCAGGATTTCAGTTGTTTCGGTCTGCGCACCATATCTTTATCGCCGTGTTTATCTGTTGTGCCAGAGGCTGTTCTGTAATTGTGAGTGATTGTGCCTGCACGGTCAGATTAAATAAACTGCAAATTTGGGTCTAATTGCCATCAGACGCTCAGCTTAAATGAAACTCTCCCCTCCACACCCACATGGTTGAATCCTACATAAATAGAGTAAGTCAAAGCGGCTGGTGCCATGTGAGATGTGCCAGAGAATGATTGAGCTCTAATGTGGATGTGAAAAGAGAAGTGGCGTTGGAGCTCAATGATAATAAAAACCAGAGCTGCTTCTGTTGTTGGTTGTGGGCTGAAACAGGTTTTGATCATAAGACCGACTGCCTTGGCTGCACCAGCATTAGCTTTGCAGGTTGTCCCTTGTATAAAAAAAAAAAAAAAAAATGTAAAAAAACAAGCTCGATTTCATCTTTCATCCGACATGACAAGTGAAGTTCTTGTGGCATTGTCCTCCTATTCTTCAGAAAACACTGTGTGAGATCAGAATCGTAATTCATAACATCTTTTCAAACACTCTGTGCTCTCCAACCCTCAGTTCAGGTTGAAGGGCCCGTCGGGTGTATTTATTTATTTTTTTGCATCTGTAACTCATAGATGTCTCTCCTCGGAATGCTTTTTAAGTGAAATGCGCTTCGAAACGATGCCTGATTTGTGGTGGAAGTGCAGGCTGATTTGTTTAGAGGTAAATCAAAGTGCAGGCAATCACGTTTGTGGATTACTGTACACTCTTTGTAGAGCTAGTAAACCTTGCACAACAGTGGCTATTTGAGGAGGTACAATAATGGCTGTTTATTTCTGCCACTTGGATACGTAAGCTTGGTCACCATAGAAATAAGCCACTCTGTATACAAAAAGTTGTTTACTGTGAACTTTATGTGATAGCCCTACCACTTAATTTCACATGACCGGTGTTCTTGTTGATTGTCCTTAAACATGATCTCTGTTGAAGGTATGAGGATGCCAATAAGCTGTATGACTCAATATTACAAGATGACCCGACTAATACGGTAAGCAAAAAAAAGTTTTTTTTTTTTTTTTTTTTTCTCAATTCAGCCATATGTGTTAAATGCTTTCTCCCCTCAGTGACCTTAGCTGCTAAAAACACACACACATAAACACAGTACACACAAGTGTGTGGGGTAACAAAGACCATTGATTTATGGACTTCAGTTGTATTAAACACGACCGGGGCAACCTCAGCAAAAATAAATGCCTTGCCTTTTGAAGATGAGGATTTATTGTTTTCCGAAGACTCAGGGGTCCCAGGGGTGCTGATTTTTTTCCTTGTTTTTTTTTTTTTTATATATATACCTGTAACCTTTGGATAACCTAAAGGAATAGTTCATCCAGAAATGAAAATCCGGTCTTCATTTAATCACCCATATGTCATTCTAAAAGCGTAAGGTTTCGTTTCTTCACAAATCAAATAGTTTTTGAAGTTTAAGTGAATTGAGTTGGTCTAGTTCACGAAACCGTTCTTGTTTCATCCACAAATTGGCTCATTCGGTTCTTGAGTTCAATTCAATCACTCAGTGATCCACTAGAAGTGAGGATCAGTGAATAACAAATTACATTTTGGTCTGTTTTTCACACAAAGTTAAACTACCATTCAAAACATACCAATGCTCAAAAATTTGATAAAAACAATATAGAATAAACAGTAATATTGTGAAATAGTTGAAATATTAATATCAGTATTTCACAATGTAGTTTATTCCTGGCAAAGGAATGACAAAGCTGAATTTTCAGGAGCCAACGCTAGTCTTCAGTATCACATGATCCTTAAGAAATCATTCTAATATTCGGGATTTTGTGCTCAAGGAAACAAACTTCTAAATATTGAAAACATGTTTGCTGCTTAATATTTTTGTGAAAAGTATAATACTTTTTTTCCCCCAGATTTCTGTCAATAGAACGTTCAAAAGAACAGCAGTTAGGTGAATTTCAGGTTGAACTGGGACAGATTTTGTCAGTGAGATGACAGGAAAAATTTTGTGAATTAACCCCTATTTGAAATAGAAATCTGCTGCAACATTACAAATGTATTTACTGTCACTTTTGAACCATAGAATGCTTCTTTTGTGAATAAATATATAGCGTAAAAAAAAAACAATCTTACTGACTCCAGACTTTTGAACGGTAGTGTATTTTATTTTTGGGCGAACTCTCCCTTTAAAGTATGTGGTTCAGTCATTATTTATTATTTAAAGATGACTTAGGTATTAAAAGCCCAAATGTACCATTTGCTATTGATTTGTCTTGTCTTGGCGTAACGCATGAAGCCTGTTTTTTATTCACTTAATATTTATTGAGATTCAGTGGAGTGGTTTACAGTATCCAAGTATGCTCCATGTTTTTCTAATATTTTTCCACCATCACCTCAAAACATATTGTACCTGCCCTTCATTCTTACATAAGGGCTGTGCAGCGATGCAGGAAAATAAATGTTTTAAAGTGTTTTCATAACCTTATTTGTTTTGGCCCATCCCTGTAGACGCAAAACACATTTTTTTTGCGCTGTCTTTACACATGGACTTGCTTGGATGTTTTAAACATTTTCTCTCAGCTGGCAAAGTGAACGATGAAGCAGATACTTTTGTTCTTGGGACATCGTGCACGGATTCCACACCTCACCGTCCATTTGTTTTGAACACATGGGGGCTTTGCTGGCAAAGTCAATAAACCCTCATGTGCACTCTGGAGGGACCCCCTTCCCACTGATATTCTCTTTCTGCATGTTTTCGGCCTTAAAGGGAAAGTTCACCCATAATAAAGAGTCTGAAATAATTTGCTCTCTCTCATATTGTGCCTAACCATAATAAATTTTATTCTTCTATGATACGTTTTTAGTAATGCCACTCTTTTGCAAGCAGTTATTATGAATGGGGAGTTGTTAAGTTTCAGAAAGTATGTACAAACAGGATAAAATATAATAAAAATCCATTTCATTATTACACTTTCTTTTTTAATCATATATTTAAATGAGTCATATGACAGCTTTAAAGTGTTATTGGCTGATAATCATCTCCTACATTGGACTGGTAACCATTTTGACTGAATCATTGAATAAGGGAGTTGAATTCAAGAACCAGATCAGTCAGATTCGTAAACTTATTCAGACTGGTATTCTAAACTAAATCAATGATTTATTGATCAGATCTGACTAGAAAAATAATTAATTTCACACATCAGACATTGCTGCTACTTTCATTAAATAAACCTGCCAAGGTTTAGCAAGAACTACTTTTATGACCTTTTTATTTTTTTTACTTTAGTGTCACTTTTTGATGGTTTTTATCATTTGGGACCTTGACAGCCTCAGTATTCACTCTGTTCTGTTAAATGTGGCCAGGATATTAAAAAAAAAAAAAATTTACTTCTTGTATTTCACTAAAGAAAGTCAAGCGGGTTTGGAGCAAGTTAATAAATAATGCCAAATTTTCATTTTGGGGTTTTCATTTTAAGCCATTGCTTCAAGCGATCACTGTCTTCATCTTGTGGGTGCAAAAAAAAAACTCCTGTCCCCCGTCCTCTCGTCCCTGCATTTGTTATATTGTTACCATTGATATTTATTTAACTATCTGTTACTGTTGGACCAAACTGCTCCCATCCATCTTTCTCCCTCTGAAAACGAGAGGCCTGCACTGTTTGTTTTTTGTGCATTTCAACCGAGGCACTCTCCCTATTCCCATGATCAAGGTTAAATTGCAAGCACATTTAACGGCGTGTAAATGGGAAGTTGAGAAGATCAGTGCAAAATGGATATCATCAAACCAGTGCGGTTACATTATTCTTCACAATCTTGTAATCATATCGCTTTGCCCCTCTGTTAACATCCAAAAGATATGAAACAAATTTCCCCTCAGGGAAATATGTTTCCCAGTGTCCTAGTGTTATCCAAGCCAAACACGCTTTGGAAAAGAATGTGGCAATTATGTGATTTTTGCAAATGTCCCCATCAAAGTCTTGCGTTTTACATGAACTTTGTATTCCGTAGTAATAAAAACCATGAGGTGAAATATGATATCCCATTACCTGCAGGTGAAATCTACTGGGTAAACTTAACTCAAAATTGTTAAACTGGGTTTTTATTTATGAACTGTCATTTTAACCCAAATTTGAATTGTCATCATCAATATAATGAAATGGTCCTTTTACACACAGTTCAGCAGAAAAAATCGCTGGAAAATACTGTCCAACCACGTCTCATTACCTCATCAGTCTCTCACAGAAACCGGCTGCAACCATCATCTCCTAAAAGGAAATGTGCATTTGTGAATGATCCCTCAGACAGCCATCATTTTTTTGAACCAGGAAGTCTGGGAGATGAAGTGAAATGGGCTGACAGATTCTTAAAGATTTGCTCGATCGCTCTGTGAAATGTCATGCTGCAGGATTATACTCTTTCAGGACTTATCATTAAGTTGCTCTCTATGTCAAAAGACCAGAACAGGCCATCGGTGTAGCCACGTTTCTCAGTGAAAAACAGAAAAAATCCCATGTCTTATCTTCATGCAGAATGCACATTGACAGGACATGGAAGGCTTGGTAGGATTCACCCACTTGTGGAAATGGTGTAGGCGAGAACCATGTGAACCACCCTGACAGAATTAGGTTCAGCCCAGGTTTTACTGATGGCCCTGAAAGAGATTTGCCTGTTTCCTGATGTCCAAACGCAAGTCGCCATCCAATGCATTTTGAGGAAGAGAATGGAAGAAAACCATGGAAGAGTTGTTGTGCAGTGGCAGCTAGACTATATTTTCCCACAATCCAATCCCAGGCGGGGTGACAAGAGGTTGTGGTATGGGAGGGATGACATCATCTAGGTCACCTGTCTGTAAATGCGAGGCTTATCTAAATGCTGTGTTTTTTAACATGTTCAGTGGAATGGGATGAGGGCACGATCCAAGAAAATGGCGGAAAATTGGCGACTACTGTGAGGACTTGTGAGGCATCCTAGCATGCAGAGCTGAGATTGGAAACTGAACTGTTGTAATTATAGGCTGTGGAATAGATGTGGTACCCATTAACCAAAATTGTTGAATCAACAAAAATTGTTCAAGGTTTCTCTGCCATGGCGGTGTCCAAAGAATGTTCGAACTCCTAGCCCTTCCATCGCTCATTATGGTCCAATACCTACAGCAATGATTTGGAGAAGTTCTTCCTGGCTTCTGTCAGTCTGTCTATCTATCTCTCTCTCTATCTATCTCTCTCTCTCTCTCCCTGTCAGCCTACCTACCCATTCATCCGTCTGTTTTTGTCTATTTGTCATTCTTTCCATCTATACATCTGTTGTGTCTTCCATCTATCACTCATTCTATCAGTCTACTGTTCATTCTTTCCATCATATATCTTTGAAGTGGTCTACCTTTACTCACTTAAAACATTGCCCATTGCTAAACACTTAAATGTAATGTTAACAAGCTATTTATTTTAACACTGATTGACATTTCAGGCTTACTGCATTCACTGAATTTCAGCACTTTCACTCTGCCTGTAATTCAGCAGGATAAACATGGCTGTGCTTGTGAAAGCAATTGAGGTCAATGAGAATCCTCCTGAGGTTGACCCCTAGAATTACGGCAATTACAGTGCAGAACAAGATGGAGTTTGTAAAGGTCAAACAGATTCTTCTGAACTGACACTACATTTTGGTCCAACTATATTTTTTTTCAAACAGTTCTTAGAAAACTGTTTGACTTTTCTGTGCAACACAAAAAGAAGAATTTTTTTCTTAATAGTGAAACACAGTGGGGTCTTTTGTTGCTTTACCTTCTTTATGAGTTTGTGAAGACAAGTACCTTTGGAACATTCTTTAAAATATGTGGCATGAGTGTGAGTAAATGATGACAAAATTATTGTCTTTCCTTTTAGCATTACATCAGAAGATTTGTATGTTCTCATTCAATTTGGACATTTTTACATTTAGTTTTTATTAGGAAAACACAACCACCTTTTTTGAGTTATTCTAATCCTTTTAAACACTGTTAGAAAGAACTTATCGGCTTCTACTGGTAATTTTTTCTGAAACCACTAGCAGGTAATTCTCTTATTTGAGGATGATTTTGAAGTCAGGTCGTGTCGGTACACCGCAGCGCTGAGAGTCAACTCCTCTTCACCCTGTGGGAATGACGTTTGCATTTGAAATCCCTGGAGGTGGGCTCTCAACAGCAGTCTGAAAGCAGAGCCAGGGGTTGATAGAAGCAGCCAGGTCCTTCACGGTGAGAGCCACTCAGAAATGCTTAAGAAGAAAGAATCGCAAAGAGAATGAAAATGAGATGCTGGCCTTTCCCAGATCATGTCGAAAGAGAAGTGAGAGGGGTGGGAAGGAATAAAGAGACTGAAATGGTTTGGAATAGCTCATTGTTTAATAAAGTTTCGTAAGACTCTCTGGTCTACCAGCCTCCGTATGTTTCCGTCGGTGCCAAGTGCGCTAAGAGGAAACGAAAGACAGATATGAGGGCCGAGTAAATAACCTGCGGTCGCAAACAGCCTTCCGTCTTGTTCAGTACTGAATACAAAGAAATCGTTCATTGGTAGAAACTGAACATTAACAATCAAATTTGGTAGCTTAAACTATTTGGAATTGCCATTTGATTCCATTCCAGAGTTTCTTTGAATACTTTTGGTGGGTAAAGTTATATAGCAATACAGAATGCGTACAATAATCCAAACAGCTTGAGGTTGTAGCTCTAGCCTTATTTCACCTGTCATCTGCAGCCCAGTAATGTGAAACCATGTCTTCCGCTGATCCAGTAAGTACTATCAGACTTGCGTACAGTAGGGGTTTGGCAGTTCATCAGCTCCTTAGCTCGAGCAGCCAGTGAAGCAGGTTCGTCTGGCTGCGTGGTTGATGGATAAGTGGATTTGGAGTGGCGGTGGTATCATAGCAGTTCCAGATTTATGGCCTTTCAGACGTGACTCATGCCCGGCTTGATGGAGTTTGGTCCGTGCTGTGGTAGTAGGGAAGACCCACTCTATCAAGTGCCAGTTCATAAATAATATCTGGGGCACTTCGAATGGTAAAGCTTCTGCTCTTTGCTCTCCTTTTACCAGCGAAAGGAAAAAAGAGCCGCTCCTGGAAAAGTCGTAGAACCTGGCGTAATACTTTCTGATTCAGATTGATGAGATTCTAATCCGCCTGAAGGTCACTTCTGCGTTGGAATAGGGCGGACGTTATTTGTGGCTGATGCAAACTGGGCTTTGTAAGTTTATGTGAATGCGTATGGCCCGCGGCTCTTTGGCAATGTGTTATTTTCACCACTTGAAATGGGTACTTGCTCTTTCTTATGTGAGCAACATCCTCGCTGATGCTTGTGTGCCAGAATCCAGAGGCTTTCTAATCTGATAAAGACATTACTTCTTGGTATCTGCTGTTATATTACTTATGACTTGAATGCAATAATAATATGCTTTCAAGGAAATGTCATATTGGACAATTTGATGGTGCAAGGCTGTTTATTGTAAAACTTCCTCAGGGGAAGAAAAAAAAAAAGGACTTCACAGGCCCTTCTGTCCAGTGACTGACAGCATTTATTTCTACGTAACACCCTGTTTCAAAGAAGGATTGATGCTTATACAATATACACTGTAACATTTACAACCCCTGTCATTGTTGGAAGGTTAAGAGGTTTTTTTTTTTGAAGAAGAAGAAGAGTAACACTAAATTTGCATTTTTTTAACTTTACCTTTTAGATTTAACATGTATCAAAATATAATTTAGTACCATACTTTATAGTTTTGAATTTTAGTTGTCTAAATATGAATTTTACATGTATAATTACAAACTTTTTTGGCATATTTGTATTTAAAAAAAAAAAAAATGTTTTTGTTTTATTTTCTGATCACACAAATGTTCTTGGTAAATATCAAATGTCTAAATAAAAAATAAAGAGAAGGAAATACAATTTAGAACTAAAATAGGCAACAACAACAACAACAAAAAAATCTGTTTCGTAACATATCACATCTATAATTATCAACAAGATGTTTAATACATTTGTTGTTGTTTTTTTGCTGAGGACAATTTGCCATAATTCAGAAGTCTCGATATCCAAGTGATTGGTGATACATTTCTGAAACTAAAATAGGACTTTTTTTTTGTATAATGTTCTATCTGTAGCGTTCTTTTGTGACAATCTGACAGTGTTTGACTTCACTATAATATACCTAAATAGATTTTAGCATTTAAAATTCAAAATCAGTATTTGTCTGATCGACACTCATGAGATGGATGTGAAATCCAACTATGTTAGACTTTGATGCCGTCCCTGTTGTCTTCAGAGCCTGATCAAAAAAATCAGAGGGGATTGTGGAGATTTCTTCAGCTCTCACAATACTGTGATCATTTTACACATCCCTCTTTCTTTCACTCTTTGCTCTTTTCTGTTGCTAACAAACACTTGAAACTCTAATGCGCTAATCCTCTGTGGATGTCAACTCAACAGGCAGCAAGGAAGCGCAAGATCTCCATCCTGCGAGCACAGGGCAAAAGCAGTGAGGCCATCCGTGAGCTCAACGAATATCTGGAGCAGTGAGTGTTTTACAAGAGGATTTAGAACCCCCCTTACCCTTCCCCCCTCCTCTTTTTAATTAAAAAAGGTTTTGCATTTGATTGAGTTGGCCCCCAAGCCTTTCCCTAACCCCCCTTTTGTCCACAGTGGCCTTTCTGATGAGCTAACTACCACTACTCTGTCTTGCAGGTTTGTGGGAGACCAGGAAGCATGGCATGAGCTGTCTGAACTCTACATCAATGAGCATGAGTAATGATATCTTACCTAATTTACATTTTGAAGTCTTTTTGCTTTAGTCTTGCAAGAAGTTGACAGAACATGAAGGTTAATCATATTGTCTGTGGTCAACCTTACCCCATATGGAAACAACATAACCAGAACATATTCACTTATATATCTGCAATTATATCTGCATACTGGGTTTCAATTAGCTCAATTATAATTAGAAAATACAAGATTCATTTTAATCCATGCTTCATTGTTTAAAACAAACTGTAGCCTATTCCATCAAATCAGTGTTGATTATTTTATTTTTGCAGAATTTCAGTTATCTGACATTCGTTTTTTTTTTCCTCAAGAGAAATATATTTCATTTATTTAATATAAAAAAAATTATAGTCTACATTATATTGTTTGATGCCATGCATTCAATTAAAAAAAATAATTTGATATTTTGTGCTTCTTTTAATTTATTCAGACAAAACAGTATATCATTATAATTATTAATTATGTCCATAATGTAAAAAATAACTATCAATAGCTAGAATTGTTTTTTTGGAACTTTTTTAAAAATCCGAGCATTGTAAATGTCAGCAGATTTGCTTCAGTGTATTGTTTAATGTAAAAACTGACTTTAGTGCATTGTTACACAGTGTAGAAATGTAGAGTTTTTCCCTCCTAAACTAAAATTTTAAGATATAATCTCAACTCATCAAAAACATTTAATCAGCAATTAAAGCGATTAATCAGTCACCAGTGTGTCAGTAAATTGTCCAGAAGTTGTCCGCATGGAATGTGATGTTTACGAGGGTTACAAGGTCACATTCACCAGCATATTGCAGGTCATTCTCAGGACCTTCAGTTGACGTGCGACGGTTGCTGCAGCGCTGTGGGACTCTCTGGAGTAAAAGACAGTGAAATGCCAGTCTCAGTCAGGGGCCCTGCTTAAATCTCCATGTCTGTTTGTCCTATGGAGTAGGGCCATAATAGGATTTGTTCCTTGAGCCCCCTCTCCAACTCCTGGGATAAGACTGTGCTCCCCTGCTGATATCTCTTTTGCCAGGGGTTACTTTCTGCCAGGCATCAGGATTGCAGGAAACTTACTTTATGTCTCCTCTCCTCCATCCTTTTTTAATTGTTTTGATCTTATTGTCCACGAGGGGGGCTACGGAGTGTTGTATGTGTGAGAGAAAAAAAGTTGGTTGTCCCGGTCGGAGAGCGCTGGCCGTAGGAATGCAGTCACTCAGTGAGAGCACTGCTTATTAGATACCTCACGGTTTTGTGTAAAGGGCTTTATTGCTGTAGCAGACAGAGGAAATCCAGGGGTGAGAGGATTATCTACCCACTTAGCCCAACTTTTCTAATATCACACCATTCTCTGACACCGTCCTATCTATAGGCGTGTCGGTGTCAATCTTTTTTCTTTCTTCCCTTTCTCTTTCTGTTATTTATTTCAGGTCACAGACTCACTTTTTCCCTTTCCCTCCTCTTCCGGCAAAGTCTGCATTATCACATCCCTCTTCCATGCTATGAAAGAACAGGAGAAAAGGGAAAAAGAGAAATTCCCAAGAGAACGAGGTGGTACCCGTTCTCCCAACCAGTCAAAACAAGACGAAGACAAATAAATGCCACCCTACCAGCTGATTACATAGCTATGTCGGGTGGCTATCTAAACTAAGTAGTACAAGTAGGCCACTAGTGAATCACACTTTTTAATAAGAGTTAAACTAAATTCCACTTTGGTAAAGAAATGTGTCAAAGTGTTGAATTATTTGCTAGATTTAGGTTGCAGAGTGCAAAACTAGCTGGTCTTAAGTGAGCCCTGTGTTGTTACACTGGTTGACCATGTAAACCAAACAAATTAGACTACACAAAACCTTTCATCAAAGTTGTCCGAAAACTTAAAACCAAAATCCATTCTTGTCTAAGGACAACTTTGATCAACGTTTTGGATCCACTTCAAATGTTGACTACTGTAGATTCTGTCAAAATCAGTTAGATGGAGTATACTAGAAAGGGAAGTCTTGATAAACTCAGTTTACATCACTTATCGACCAGTTGGTTGTTGGACAACAAGTCGGTCATTCTAACCAATCGCTAGGTTAGTAGGTTTGTAGGTCCTTCAGGAAATGAATGTGGAAACACATTTACGAATGCTCAGGTAGTGGGTGTTGAGTTCAGTTGTGATGTGGATTGATGCGTGCCTTGCTTTCTTTGTGTTTCTCCATATGTCTGTCTCTCTCTCACTCTTTACATTGCTCTGCCGTATTTTGCACCATGGCAGGAGCACATCTGAAAGTCTTTATGAAGAGGAAATGGTAATTGCAAGCAGCCTTTAACCTTCTGAGTGGCCTGATCTCACTGGCTCACTCCTTCAACCTCTTTGACTGTATATCTTTGAATTTGAAGTCTCTTGAACATTTCCTAAATGGACTCATCATCATCTTATAAGAGTCAGCAATTGCAACAGTCTTTTTCCACCAAAAAAAAGTCCAGTTTGCGTCAACACGTTATTTCTGCCAGTCGTAAGATTACCATCCTTAACTCGATTGGACGCACTCCAGCTCTGTTATACGATTTGATGTGTTGTGATAAATAGATATGTGTGCGCAAGCACGTACTATGTGGGACTTCATGTGTGGACCTTGCACAGAGCGAGACAGAAAGTTTGCTAACGGTAGCTAAAAATGCTTTGCGGTTTTCAGGACTTTAGGCGGTAACGAGCCTTTCAACCCCGTCCACAGCTTTTGGACACATTTGGCTCATTTTTGTGTCTTGTGGGTTTGTCGTAATAGTCCTGAAGTTCTTTTTGAAATTGTTTGGTTTTTTGGTGGGAGCAATGGGGAAATGTGCAGGCCCATGTTGTATACTTATAATGGAGAGAGTGTCTGAGACATGAAACTGTAAATTAGTGTGAGGTCAGCGGCTCAGCTGTTATATCATGTGGAAATGGCTCTTGAAAATGACCTTAAGATCTCGAGATGTCTCGAGATGTCAGTGATGATGCCAGGGACACATTGGTAGACCAGATTCATCTTGGCCTTCTATAAAAAGGTGATAATGAATCTGTTGAAAAGCTTCGTTCATCATTTGACCATATGGGTGTTCATACACAGATTTCCATTAACCCTCATAAAAGCTGATGAAAGGGAAACCTCAGACTGTCATGTCTCTCGACTGTCAACGAGATTGAGTTTCGCTTTGCGTGATCAGCCACAAAGCTACTGGGAGATGTTTTCTATGATCTTCATTTTTTTTTCTTTCTCTTGTTTCTTTCCCACAGTTACGCAAAAGCAGCTTTTTGTCTTGAAGAGCTGATGATGACAAATCCACATAATCACCTGTACTGCGAACAGTATGCAGAGGTATAGTAGCTTTCTTTCTTCCTGCCTGAAACAAATGATCCTTTTCAATATTTTTGCCAAATGTTTTATTGTTAAAATATATGAAAAGTCCCAGAATTTTGTTAGATTAGTTCTTTTTCTGTTGATGAGTCTATATACAGACATAAGTTTGCATCACTTATTCAAATCTTAGTCATATCCTTTTATATCTTCTATGTTAATCGGAGTTGCTTTTTATTTCAACCAACCTTAACATGACCACGTTATTAAACATTAAATATATATTAATATTCTGATTTTTGTTGTTTGAAACATTGCATTTGTAACATGGACAGAAAACACACCTTTTAGTGCTTTTGCACTCTATGGCTATGTGTATCCGTCATGTTGCATGCTTTTGTAGGATTTTCATGTTTATTTAGATCATGTTCTGTTTATTTAGATCTCATGCCAGCTTTAAGTGTGTCTATAACACAACATCACCTTTCTGTTTCCTCTACAATCTCCCCCAGGTAAAGTACACCCAGGGAGGTCTGGAAAACCTCGAGCTTGCCAGGAAGTATTTTGCGCAGGCACTGAAGCTTAACAACAGAAACATGAGGGCCTTGTTCGGCCTTTACATGGTGAGCTGTTCAGAAAACAGACACCTTCTCTATTTCTGTTTTTTTCTGCATGTGAATGGATCGAGAGGTTGTGATTGGTCCGCACGGGTGCAATTGCAATTGATGTTTCCAGCCCCTGTGTTGGGAAAAACTCTGACTCGCAATTTATTTTTTGCTGTAACGTAACCCACCGGACATTTGTAGGGCATTTCTCGGTTTATTCTAGAGATAAACAAATCTTTGACAATAAAAGAATGGTAGAGAAATGGCAACCGCTCCGTCACACGTGGCTCTACTGGAAAGATTCAAGCAATATGTGCGCTGAATAAGCCTTTCATCTGTATTTATTTAAACAGGAAGTTGTCCATTAACACCAATGCATCATTTGTAAGTGACTCCTGACATATGAACACAAACAGCCAGCCAGGGGCAGAAGGCCGACAGAGAGTGCGCAGGGAGCCACACACAGGCCCTCTGTTCAAACATACACACACACACACACACACGCAAGCTTCAGTAGTTCAAACACAGAACCATGACAGTCATCAGCTCTCTTTGATGTGCGATTTGCACGTGAAACAAGGCTGGCAATAGTGGGAAGTCGGTCAGTACTACAAAGCCAAGAGCCGGTTACCCAGTCATATGTAGCTAAAAACGACACCATCCTGCAAAAACACAAGAGATTGTGACCGAATTTGGCAATTGACAAAAAATGTTTGTTAATAAGTGTTTGTTTTTTTTCAAAGATAATGAAGGTGAGCTAAAAAAAAACCGCATGCATTACGAGGAAAAGTCAGTTATTTTGCAGCTACTATCACAAAATTCTGGAAATGCACAAGTTGACTCGCAACAAGAACACTTTTGACATAATGTTTTTGATACTAGTGTTCTTAACGATGCCAGTGTAAACCTATTAAAATCAATCATTATTTTTTTATTAAAATAAAGCTAAAATACATTTAAAAAATAACCAAAAATTATTCAGACACCAGAAATTGTTTTATTTTTATACTAGTTATGCAGGATACTATAGTTAATTAATGTAAGGGAGGATAGCAAAATAAAGTAGCCTAAACCGTGACGTATTATACAGAAATATTCTTCATGAAGTGGACCACCTGTAAATTGATTAAAAGACACCTTGACTTTGGTGTTTTGCTTAAGTGTTTTTCTTTAATTGCTAATATGACCTTTGTACACTACAGACTGAACCAAATTAAGCATTGCTTGGTAATTGGTTGACCTAAATTGGTATTATCTAATTGTGTACTTAAATTGAACAGCTGGCAGCTATTCAAATTCATTAGACACCTTTCTACCAAAGCTTGTTCTGACACAGTTTAACTCTTTTTACCATTTTCTAAACTATAGCGAAATCAATTCTGATAATGTGAGAAATGTTGAAGGTGTCTGAATAAATTTAGTTTGACTGTATATAAATATTAGATGAAATATACAAAAAACTTAAATGAAAATGAGAAAAGTGACTTGGAAACTACTTGAATTAAAATAAGGTTAACTACTAAAATTTGTAGAACTAAAAAAAAAATAAAGCTAAATAGAAATATTAAAGAAACAAAACCTAATAAAAGTGACTAATCACATAAACATAATTTGAAGTATTAAAAAACACTATAAAAGCATATAAATATAAACTTTAATATAAAATTTTGAATATTTGCTTTAATTTTTCAGTTCGGGTAAAATGTTGTTTTCATCAACAGTAAATTTGATACATAAATGACAAAATATTGACTAAATTTACAGGACATTTTCGCCAAACCTAAAACAAAAAAGCAGTATTAAAATGATTACAGATTGGGACTCGGGTGACCAAACATTTTCCTTAACAGTGCCTATTTGCAGGGCCTACCGATCTTACACACCCCAAAATCCAGAAGCCGAGGGATTTGCTGCCAGAAACAGAGATGAGGTTGATTGTGTGCAGTTAAAGTTTCAGCACATCCATGGGGAAGGGCTTTCATGATAGCCAACAGAGCACTGCGAGCTCTGCTGAGCGGGTCTAATAGCAATAACGAGGGAAAGATGGAGGATTTGTGGTTGTGGAAAGGAGATCGTGTAGCGGCTGGAGAGCATGATTCACGTTGCGCTATGCCGTTCACACGCCGCCTCCCTGACACTCCCAGGCCTGTCAGCACCGCCTATCCTATCTCTGATGCGAGAGACATCAAGCTGCGTTAACACAGCGCCCTGGCTTTTTTTCACCAGGCTCAAAACCATCACATTTTCCACCCTTTAAAAAATACCCCTACGTTGCCATCAGAGTTTAGCCACCCTTCCATTATGTGGACTTTAAGTGGGAGTCGATGGGCATTTATCTCATGACTCTTTATTGACTCTGTAGGAATGGTGATACTCTAATCTTTATGTGTTTCCTCCAACACTGTGGTCCATCTCACCCTTATTTGTTGTCTCTTCTCCTGCAGTCGGCCAGTCACATCGCCGCCAGCCCTAAAGTTAGCGCAAAGGTGAAAAAGGACAACGTGAAGTATGCCGCATGGGCCACTTCTCAGATTAGCAGAGCCTATCAGGTGAGAGGAGTTCATGAGTAGGGATGTTGATTTAGTTTATCTGAATTTATAGATAGATGGATAGACAGATTTAAAAAATTTAATTAAATAAAAAATATATTTAACAGATGTATCGATTAATATTGTGTGTGTGTATATATATATATATATATATATATATATATATATATATATATATATATATATATATATATATACTGCAGAATCTTAAAAAAAAAAAAAAAACATTTTTTACCATGGCTTCCACAAAAAAAATTACAATAAAATAAAATATGCATGGTGTGTCGAGATGCTAATTACAGTATTTTGTTTGATGTTGAATCCTTTAAATCAATGCCATAGATATACCGTCTTTACCTACTCAGATTGCCCAGCTTCAGTTACTGGCAGTGCCGTTTGGCTGCCTGTGTTCTTTCTTTTCTGTCTTGCAGGCACAGTCTGATATACAGACAGTGGTGTACATCCCCAGACAGTGAGCGTATGCCATGCCTTCATGCTGGGTCTGTGCTGAACACGCGTGCCCGAGCAGAGCACAGCTAATGTGTTGACTTAAGCCCACAGGGCCTGGCATTGTGTTACGCAGCTGTTTTCTATGTCTGCATGTTAAAGTGCCACTATCCCTATGAAGCATACCAGCTGGTGCCAAACACAGGCCTCGGGAGTTAGCAAGGGGAAAATATGCAGCGCGCACACCACGGCTGCAAGGGGAGGCAATAATGATAGCAGAAGAAAGGAAAAAGTGAAGTGCACCACGCATGGTATCACTAAAGCGGTTTATACTGTTGCCATGGTACACAATGTAAATATTATACATTTATAAGAAATCTTAACTGCCATCAGGGTTATGATATACATCGATTTTTTAAGGATTGACAGTTAAAAGTGTAATAAAGAGGCACTTAGTCAGCAAATATGGCCATCAGGGGCCACACACACACACACACACAAGTGTACCCTTGGAGTGTTTCCTGTGTGGTTGGAGGACTCTTGTCACACACTGTTGATGGAGCCCCCTTTACTTTGACATGTTGGTGGGCATCTGAGTTCCAAAGATGGGTTCTTCAGAGGTTCACCACAAGACAAGAGTCTGATCAGAATGAACTAGATCTTGCCGTTAAAGACATCCAAAAAGGAAAAATGGCATCTTACTCACCATCATGTTGTTCCAATTCTGTAACAGACAAACATGCACAAACATATATATATATATTTAAAAGAATGTTTCAACTGTTTTTGTTCATACATTGAAAGACAATGAGGTCCAAAACAACTTAGGATCCCATTGACTTTTATAAAATATAAATATTTGGGCCTATGAAATATGCATTGTTACTTTTTTTTTAAATTCTTTTATAGAAGTAAACATTCAAGGACTGTTTTCCACTTTCAAAAGTAACATATCGACCTTGTGGTCTCCTAGCCTCAGGGTGGTTTAAAACTTGGCCGGGTTTCTGTTGGAATTTCCAGACCACCCAATAATGGATATTAATGTTCCTTTCGTTCCTTCTGTCTTGCTTCACACAATCATCTTCTGTATCTTTCTAGATTCCTGCATTTACTGAGCTGTATGCCTCATGAGAGATTTTACTCACAAGAACGTCACTGCTTATAGATTTATGGATTTATTTAAGAATGTTTTTTTGTTTGTTTTTTTCGGTCCACATATTGCTGTTGGGCACAGTGTTGTTTTGGACCTCATTTACTTACATTTACTTACATATTTTGTTCAGCAGATTTGGAACAGCATGACAGTTAGTGTTTAAAGGATAGTTCACCCCAAAATAAAAATTCTGTCATTAATTACTCACCGTCATGTCTTTCCAAATCAGTAAGTCCTTCATTCATCTTCGGAACACAAATGAACCCTTAAATGCATACCTTGGGTCTTTACCGACCCGGGTCATCATTCTCTACCTTGTCCCTCCTTCGTTTTTCTTTTTAAGTTAGACATCAACTTTCTTAGAATCTAAATCTATTAATTATAAACAATATAACAAAAAAGTTATGCAGACATAAAACAAACGAATATCATCAGCAAAAATGGAACTGGTTTGAATGGCTTTACTGCAGAGCAATTACTTTACGCTATGAAATATAAATGTCATTGTAATTTGATGCTGGATGTGGTGATTAAGCTGCCAGTGATCAAAACATTGAAAATGAACTCATTGAAAATGCTAGTTTTGAGAATATGGCTGAGATTGTGAATGTGAGGCAGATGCTGAATGTACTGTGGATGCTCTGATGATGACAGCAATGGTAAAATCATCTGCTCATATCGAACCCTTTTAAATTTCAAAATGTAACGAAATATGCTTTGTTTTATTCTTCTGTAATTGTTCTTAAAATATCAAGAGAGTTTTTTGATATTGCAGCAGTTCGAGATCCATCCGTGCTGGATATATAGGTTTGGGTCACTAAAGACCCGAATATGTAATAATGATTGGCAAAACATTCATGCATTTAAGGGTTCAGATACTTTTGATGATTTCCGAGAGCTCTCTTTACACGGAGGAGATGAATTGTTGAATAAAGTTGTTATTTTTGTTTTCTTTGCAGGCAAAAAGTATTCTCATAGCTTTGTAAAATTACGGTTGAATCACATGGATTATTTTAAAGATGTCCCTGTTATGTTTCTGGACCTTGATTGTGGTAGTATCCTTGCTGTCTATGGGAGGGTCAGAGAGCTCTCTGAAATCATCAAAAATATCTTAATTTGTGTTCTGAAGATGAACGAAGTTCTTTCGGGTTTGGAATGACATGAGGGTAAGTAATTAATGACAGAATTTTCATTTTTGGGTGAACTATCCCTTGAAAGGTCAGTTTACTGGTTAGGGTTAGACAGAACAATGACAGAATTTCCATTTTTGGTAAACACTGTGCATAACATCAACGGATATCTGCTGACGGTGTTGGTGCTTTGGAGGTATTGCATATGATGCATAGATTTTTTTTGACACAATGTATCAGGGGCTTTGATGTTGCTTATAAGAGAAGGGTGGATGCTTGAAATACTGTGCTAGAATCATGCATGTCCTCTTGTGACACAGATATTGTGAAACGGCATTGAATATTCAAGAAGGAATTAACCTAAGGCTGTTCAGAATAAGCCATTTATCCTGAACCTTGTTCACTGTACCTGAAAAAAAAAAAAACTTTGTTGTATTGAGAGGTCAGCATAACCTGTTGTATTCCTTGCTTTGAAGAACATCTGAGGTCTTTCAAAGAGAAGTTGAGTCACCCTTTAGCAGAGTAGCTTTGATTGATGAGGTCTTCTGGAGGTTAACGGTGCCTTCCAACCTCAGTTGGTTTGCATACCATTCAAGTCACTTTCTGGCCATAGTTGATGTCCTCGGACAATTGTTCGAATTGAATTTGATGGCACATTCTCTGCTCAACTCACTTCTTTTTTCCTCTTAGTGCTCTCTGTGTTTGACTTTGAGCATAAATACATTAACTTCATCCTTCTCTCTCAATATAGAGCTAATAATTCACTGCTGATATCACTCCGGCTGTCAAGGCCTGAGTCAGTCCACGTTTCATAATAGTCATACAGACTGATGACTCACTTCGCTGATGGATTAGGGTGCAACAGAGTGCTTCTGATTCATAATGCCATAGCCCTCACTCAAAGCAGATTGAGTGATACGACAGGGTCGGACCATCATAGTACACTCAAGAAACAAAAGGCACACGCATATTCCTTAATTTGAGTGAGTAATTGCAATTACCCAGTCGCTTGTTTGCAACAATCAATGCAAACATTAAAACATTGACATTGAGTCAGCATGTTTTGAAATCCATGATATGCTTGGACTGCTGAACATCGAGTAGTCCTCTGTGCCATTTGTAGATGCCCTTGACTTTTGCACTGGTCTAAAACGTGATGGAATCCATCATTCAGAACAAACCACACAGCTTACTTGCACAACAATGTGGGGATTTTGTGAGAATGCTGGGAACGGCAGCCTGGCACAGACCACATATCAACTCCATTAATCTAGCAATGTTTCCCAGTAAGAAAATAACATTTGTCTCTCTGTATGTGTACATGTCCAGCGGGAGCCATGAATTACTTGCAAAGACACAGATATGCACTGCCAAGCTCAGAAACGGCACTGCCATGCTTTCTCCGCCAAGCTTTGCATGCTTTTTGTCTGTTTACCCAATGAGTTCACTGGGATGGCTGGCTCTCTCCTTTTACAAGCACACCCACAGCCCATTATGATGCAGATGCAGAAGGTCTAGAATACCTGGAGAAAGCTGTCTATTAGCTTTCCCATTCATCCGAATGGCATTTTTTAGGCTGGCACAACTGACCCTTCACATGGAGTTTGATTTACAGGTGATTTGACTTGTCATAAAGCCAAATCCGCCATTTTTATCTGACAAACAAAACAGTCAGAAGAGTAGATTAACATTGGTGGAATTGAACTTGAAAAATGCTGTGTATTGACATCTTACCGCGATTGAAACGGATACTTCTGATGTTCATTCATGTTTATTTTGTGCTGCAACTAGTAAAGAGGAAGGGATGATCGCTTTACATGCTGCTTGAACTGAGGCACTACAGCGATCTATCACAACACATTAAACAGCCACAAAACTGTATTTATTCTTTGAATTTCTTAAAAAAATTTGAAAGCTGAGACTTGTATGTCAGCACTTTGTTAGGTTTCTCTTTGCCCGACGATGTATTTTTCACTGGTTGAAAACATGATGTGTGACGTGAGAGCATGGCTTGTTGGATATAGCAACCATAACAAAGGGTGGCGGGTCTTTGCAAAGAGTCAATTTGAAATCTGACATCTTTACATGGGGCATATATGCAAATCTGATTTCTGAAGAATCAAGTGATGCTGAAGACTGGAGTAATGGCTTCAAAAAAGTCAGCTTTGCCACAGCAGCTTGAGTTCAATCCCCAACATTACTGACAACACTGGATTATTTGAAGCAAGACATTTGTTTATATTTCTCATCTTGGTTAACTTTATTTTTTAAAATTAAAATAGTTTAATTGTCATCATGATGCTCATTTTTGGTGTAGTTGCAGCATCTACCAGCAGGGGTTATGTTAACCAGCCTTGACCTCTTAATTTCCTCCAAAACACCTTACACAACTGCTGCTTCAGCTGGAGTTGCTGTGGTGATTGGGATACGTTGCAGACGTCAGACGTGACTAATGAGGAGAAACGGAGAGCACAGCCTTTAATGGATAGTGGATTGGTTTATTATGTCAATTGCTGGAGGGGAGGATAGAGGAGTGAGCTTTGGACGATATGCTCAATTTGTCCAGTTTGAGTGAGGCAGAGGGACTCAGATGAGTCACAGGCGGATGTGGCAAGAGCATGTAAGTATACTTGGCCATGGGGGCTGTCGGCTAATGGGTTTTTGTGAGTGAGCTTGTAAGTTGGTGACTCATTAGGCCGTAGTATCCCTCCAATCCTTTTACTCTCATAGGGCAAACAAGGAGAGACGAAGAGAGAACTGTGGTGGCATCTCAATTACTCTACTACTGCAGGCAAATGCGTCATCACCATTTCAGCTATTTTTGATCAAGTTTTCAATAAAACTAAAATTGAAAATGAAGTTACAGTATTTAAAATACTTATATAAAGTACTTATAATAGGCTTTAGTTATAGCCGTGAACCATGATTTGCTAAAGTACTTGCTATTTCGCAGTGCATTACAAGTCATCTGTTTATGCTTCGTTTTCCTCGAAGAAACTGATAGAACATGTTAAAATGCAACTGAATGCAGAGATTATGAGTGCCAGCAGATTAATACAAACCTTGGTTGCTTCAAGGGTATACTGGGGAGTCTCCAGGAAATCAAATTTTAAAATAACCCATGTACTATTTGCATTCTCTAATTTAGGCACCCTGGGATAGGGCCTTAATTTGCAAAGATTTGTAACCATGGTCATTACATTCATTCTCCCTCTTATAACAAGTTTGAAGTGATTTATGAATGCAGCTCCTGCAAGGAGACACAGGAATCGTACACAAATACTTGTCTTTTAACATTAGTATGTCATGGACTATGATAAAACGTAACACAAAAACATTGTAAATGGAATGATGTCCTTTCATCAACCCCTCTCTCTCTCTTTCTGTTTCTCCTAGATGGCGGGCCGTGGGAAGAAGGAGAACAAATGCTCGGTGAAGGCGGTAGAAGAAATGTTGGAGTCCATGCAGATCACCATGTCTTAAACCTCAGCTCTGCCCCCCCCCCGCCCCCACAACCTCTGTCACCACAACACCATGGCAGCTCTCCCTGCTCACTAGAGTACACCACCACCACCACCACCACCACCCTCAGACCAGACCACCCAACCCAACCACCTCTGTATCGGTTCATCCATCTTTGTATTGTTTTGAGGTCTCCGGGTAGGCTTCAGACACCCCAAACCATTCCACAAGTTTCTTGATTCAACCTTCAGCACTCCTTTATTTATTATTAAGAGCTTATCATTGGGTCGTCTGGTGGAATCAAATGTGTCTGCGATGGAAGTGAGCGTGAAAAGGAAAATCGACGTAATGTTTTTAGTTCGGTCAGTTCTTGTAGTTTATAAAAAAAGAGAAGACTGTGAGAAGATGGAAATGTACTTAGTGTATGTGCAAGAAACTGATGTCATGACTGATCTGTTTCTTAGTAAAATAAATGAACCAGCTGGAAGATCAGCTTCTTTCTTAGCAAATAAAGGACTGCATTTTTGACTAACCATACCCGTGTTTTGGTGGGTCTCTTCATTGATCAATTATCTGTTTTATCTATTAATATCCAAGGAGCATTTCTTCTCTCAGTCTGTTTTTTTGGAGTATTTTGATTAGTTTTAAATCTCACAACTGAAAGATCATCTAATAATCTCTTGCTTTTCATCATTTAGCAGATGCTTTTAAAAACTTAGTGCATTCAGGCTAACAATTTTTACCTAACGTGTTCCCTGGGAATCGAACCCACAACCCTGTGCTGCTAACGCAATGCTCTACCACTTGAGCAACAGGAACACTGTTTAGGTGAATCTATATGTCTAAATGCATAGATTTCAAAGCATCATTTTTCTCCCTCACTCAGTTTTCTAGGAATGTTTTAACTTGTCGTTTTCAAAGATCAGCTCTTCTCTGAGCCGCTATAAGCTATTGAGCGGTTAGAAGCCTGTTCGGACCACCCTTGGACCACTGAATGATAATAGCAATAAAGAGGATAATAATCGCCATTACTATGGTCATATAATGTGCCCTCAGAAGACTTCAAGAAGCGATAGAGCCCCAGCTTCACGCTACCCCATTGGGCAGCTGCTGGGATCTGTTGAAATACTTAAGAGCAACAGAAATTCCCATTAAAAGAAGGCTGAGCAGCAGGCACTCTCTCGCTCCCAACGATCCGACTGGAACTCGTGCCCCTCAATTACAGCAAGACCGGCAGGAAAGCTTGGCCGGTAATTAAAACAAAAGCACTTTGAATGCATAAATTTGGGTTTTTCTCAAGTGGCAGAAAAGGAAAGATTGAGAGAGGCTGTGAAAAGGAGGTCTGGTTTCCTACTGTGTCCATTTGTAATGGTCACTTCGCTTTTGGGACTAAATGAGCGTTATTTCTTACCCGTGCCGGGTCAGCTGCTACTTCCATCTCTTTTGTTTATTAAGTCGTGGCAATTGTCTCATAATTTCACATGCAGTCCGGTGGAAAAGTTGAGCGTTGACTTTATTGCCTCTCTTTTTTTCCCCCCTCGTGGACCGACTGACTTGTTAAGGGGCTTGAAAGCCTGAAGTGGGAGCGGTGAAAGTCATTTACTCATCAGTTTTAATACTTTGGTCAGTGGATGTGTCTGCGTTTGATTTCACATTCCAAGCTCGCAGAACCAACGAAAGCCTGGGGACCGCGGAGGGAGACTGACAGAGCGGTTATTTTTACAGGAACCGCTGCATTGAAGTGTAGCTTTTTGAGGAACCATCAAGGATGGTTCATTTGAGAGAGAATATCATTTACATGTGGATTCTTGTATCCCAGGCAACTAAGAATGGAAGAAGCCAATGCCCTCTCTTGTAAAGGTCATTAAAGGCTTGTAAGTGGTCTGTAAAAGAACATGTCAATCACTTTGATGTGTGAGTGATATGCAAGACCAACAAAACCGCCCTTTAACTTAATGCAATAGTGCCATCTGTAGTCAGGAGGGTGTTTTTCTTTTCCTCCTCTTTGCTCTATTCCAAGTTTAGGGATCTTTTCATGAACATTAAGAAGTTTTTAAAAGAGGAAGTTGAAGAGTCATCCATCTCACATTTGAAAATAATTTGCCAAGATGCTCTGGTGTAACATGAGACATGCTATATACAGGTAGAAACTAATGCAATTCATGGTAACATGCTTATACGGTGTTGTTCATCATCAACACAGAAACTGCTGCATCTGATTTAGTGTTCCAGTAATCACAGCTCTAATTTCTGTGGGGGCTTCTCAGGAAGATGGAAAATCAGCTGAACCAGACTCCATTCCAAAAAGATCCAACAGCTGGGGCATTTAAATGCTATGTCATTGAAGTCAAAGACAAAGCACTGTGGATTAGTTGTCCGTGATATTTCTAATTCCTTTAGTCTATGTCACAGCTCAACCACGAGTCTACCCCTGAACAGCAAGCTTGGGGAATTGGTCCATTGATCTGACTTTATTTCTCTCAATTATATTGTTTCTTGCACTTGCAACATTTGATTGTAAAGTGCAACTTTAAATATCACAACTGTACTTGCTTTATGACTTTAAACCTTGCAATATGATAATATCTCATACACCTCAAATTCTCATAATAGTGATCATATTTTGATCATATATTTTCATATATATTTTCTCACATACGATTTTCTCATATTTGCTACTTAATACTGTATTGAGCCATGTTTACATTCTCAACTTCTCATAATAGATATTACATTTTACAATGTGATTTTTCACAATATGACTCACATTTGCAACTTTGTTTCCCTTTAATTGGGACTGTATCTTGCAATTATCTTACAATTAGGGGTGTAACGATACGCGTATTCGTATTGAACCGTTCGGTACGACGCTTTCGGTTCGGTACGCGGTACGCATTATGCATACCGAACGGTTCGTTGGACTAATTAATTATATTTGAAAAAAAAAAAGAGAAATATAATGATATGCGTTCAACAAGGTAGCCCAATAACCCAAACGACGTAACAGGCAACGCCCCTGACACTCCCGAAGAAGAAAAAAACACCAACTTATGTTTATGTTATGTTATGACTCAGTCAGGCGCTCGCTCACTCAGTACGCGCTGAAGGCTCGTTGCAAAATGGCCAATGCGTTTAACAGACTAGAAAAAGAAGATGACTCTCAAACATATTGTTTGAGATGCATGATTCCATCTATGAGCTGCTCGATCAGAGTGACATGAGAGCCCCTCCTTAGAACATTATTTGTAAATCCATGTTATGGTAAGTGTGCACGTGAAGTCTTTGCACACTTTCTGAAATCCACACTGTGGTAAGTTTGCACACTACACTAGTGCTCTGTATTCTTTCTAAAATCCTATATAGTGAGGGCTTCGCGCGGTTGCTTCATTGCTTTAAAAAAAAAAAACACCAGCGTGAATACTTGAAACATGTCAACTCATTTACGCCGACATCACCTTATTGTGTCAGTATCTGGGAAAAGACGAAAAAAAGGAGAAACATGCACGCAACAAACTATGCCTGCAGCATTTAGACACCAGTATTATAGCTTACAGGGAATCCAAAGTGCACCCAAACACCAGACCTGTTGGTTATTTTAGGATCTTATATTTCTGGTCTGTTAAATGCATTAGACATTTTGCAATGAGCCTTCAGCGCGTGCTGAGTGAGCGAGCGCCTTAGGGTCCGTTCACATATCGCTCCTAAAAACGCGTGGAAAACGCTAAGCACGTCTTTCTCCTCCTTTCCAAAGCGCTCGGGCAGAAGCGCTCATGAGGCGTCTGTCTTTGCTAAGCAACAATGACGTGCTCTCTCCATGAGACGCGGAAATTTCAGCGAAGGATAAATGGATTTGCAGCTCTAAAAATCGCTTGCAGTAGCTCTGCTACTAAATTTATTTCAAAATTGCAATCCATATACAACTATAATCAGCTGTTCCTTCATCTTGGCTGAGTTTTCAACGTTGTTATGGGAAAGGATGAAGCTGATTGGTTGGTTCTTGTCACATGAGCCGCGGTGCGCTTGCGGCATTCTGAAAAGTTGAGATGTTTTTGCATTTTGCTGTATCTAAAACGTACCGAACCGAACCGAACCGAACCGTGACATCAGTGTATCGTATCGAACCGAACCGTGAATTTTGTGAACCGTTACACCCCTACTTACAATGTATCTTTTTCTCATAATCAGAACTTTAAATCTCACAATGAGACTTAATATTTTGCTTGTATGTCTTTGTTGTAATTTTAGACTTTGTTTTTCCAAATTATTAGTCAATGCAGGTAATACTGAATTAAAGTTAGACGAGATAGATTTTCAGCCCCTAGTATCAAGTCACAATTGCTGAGTAAATGCCTTTATTCCAACTCTAAGCATACATTTTATGTAAAGACATCTATTTGCCACTACAGAAGTGATTCTTCCTTTAAATTTGGCATACATCTTGCAATTTCGACTTTGTAGGATGCAAATTCAGTTATGAGAAGCCCTGGTCGCTTTATAACTCAAAATGCTTTCGACTACGCAAAACCTCTTTTAAACTATTTATTTCTTCGGAGGCAGAAACAGGCTACCATAGTACTGCATGGGAAATAGTGGGTCGAGGCGGAGAGGAGACACTCGGATGTCTGCTGTGCATTACACACTTAAGCCCCTGTGGATACTCCCCAGGTGATGAGCCAGTGAAGGTATTAATCATCTGTAATCCATACACTCCGCACCGCAGACGGTGAATGGAGATAAATCTCCATGTGTAGAAAGTGACTCCTCTCTGTGCTATTTTTCGAAGAGAAACGCAATGATCAGAGGGAGTCTATGAAGGTGAGGAAAGAGGGAGTCTCCCCATGGTTCCCCTATAGAATTCCCAGGGTGGCTGGAATTGGCAAGAGAATTGAATTGGGGCATGGGGTTTCCCCCGCAGCACATCTGTCTCTCTCCGGTTTAGGGATGAGGCTGGGAGGACTGAAGATGAATGAGACGCATTAACCCTGTCTAGTCAAGTCACAATGCACCATGCAGTGAGGAAACAATGTTTGCTTCAGAGTGAGCCGTGTATTCTTTAATTACATCTCTGAAGTCGAATTAAAGGGATAGTTCACCCAAAATTCGGTCATTAATTCCTCTAATATTAAGAAGCTACAAGAATACGTTTTGTGCGCAAATCAAATAAAAATAACTTTTTTCAACATTTTCTTCTGATTCATTTTCCTTGATGATTCTTTTAGTTATTTATTTACTTGTGGAAGAAATATTTGGGAATAGGAAAGACAAATTTGGGGAATTTTCAAAGACAAATCTTTTACCACTGATAGGTCACTGAAAATTCTGTAACAATTTTCTCATCATCATGTTCCAGACCCATATGAATTGTTATCTTCTGTGAAACATTTTGGAATGACATGAGGGTGAATATATCATAACAGAATTAAAATGGTGGGGCGAACTGTCCTTTAAAGTGCAAATAACATATTAATTTAATTCTTAGTCTTATTATATAAATAAATGATATACTGCGGTTCAGAAAGTCAAATTAGTTCAGTAATTCTATCACTTCAGAATGTAATGTTGAATCATATAATCTTTTTATTGCTTGAAAAAAAAACTTTAATTTGTTACTTTCAGTGCCTGGCTATCTCTTTATATGTTTTAATTGCTGCTATCCAATTTTTTTTAAATATTGTTTAGCATATTGTTAACTGATCAGGCTCATGTCACTGACTAATAGTTTAACTACCATGACTGGTTACAAAATGACTGGAAATGTTTTTGTTTTCTTAAATATCACCATAGGTTTCTGAGCACAGCATTCTGTGTGGATAGCATTCTTTGGGGTGAAACCAATTGTTGCACAACAACAATTCATTCAATATTCGGACTGCACCGGTTTATGCAATAAACATTTGACCTCCACACATTCAATCTTTCAATCATTGTTTATAGAACCAAATGTTATAAATTAATGCAAAAAAAAAAAAAAAAAAAAAAAGAAGGTAGGCCTGTCGTATGTACAGGTCCATGCAAACCTAACAAAGATAACTTTTATGGGAATTAGAAGAGGATGAAAAGAATAAAATAATTTTCAACAACAAAACCAGAAATAAATGTTGGATCTGTTAAATGTTGGCAATAAAATCCGTCCACTATATCACATGGGTGGATTCAGGGTGGACCGCAAAAGTTTGCAAAAATGATCCGTCTGTGGTTTTCGCTTTTTAATTTAATTTCTGTCTTTCTTTTCAGCACCTGGACAAAGTGTTTATTTCTTTCTCTCTCTCTCTTTCTCTCTCTTAAGATATGTGAATATATTTCCACTACAAAAATAAATAAATAAATAAGCAAGTAAATAAATATAGACAAGATAATGTTCTCAAACCACAGCAGTTCCTGTGGGCCGCCGTCCTTCTTTCTTTCTCTCTGGCTGGAGTGAGTCCACTAGGTTCTTTGATATCCAACATGGAAACTCTCCACATAGACAGCAAGACGTCAGCATCCATCAAAAGACTTTCATGAGCTTTATAAAGCTGCGGATCAAAAGCATGTTTCCATCTAAAAAAGGTATTGATGACAAAAATCGGTGCCAGTAAGGTCTATACGTGTGATTACTTACAGGCAAATATTATTGCGCCTCACGGCATTACGTTCCATATGCTTATAAAACAGTATGCTTTGCTATGTGGCCAATTTCTTAATGCATAGGAACCTACAGTATGTGGACTCACTCAGCATCTCTGATATCTGTCTTTTGGACGCTTGTGTTGTTTAAAGTGAATTGCGTGATTTCCAGGAACAATGTGTTTTTGTATTTAATGGTCCTTCAAGTACAGGCTTGCCATGAAAAACAGGCCCAATTTTTATTATTTTTTTTTTCTTTCAGCAGAAGGTTGTTCTATGAATTTACCCTTCATTTACTGAACTGTCCATGCATTTATGCAATACCAGAGCACACTGACTACTGGGTAAAATAGTTATTTTCAGCATTATTGGTTTAGAATGGCTATCACAAGAGGTAGTTTTCCGCTCTGGTGAAATCAGACACATGCATGTTGCTTTTAAAATGCCAGAGTTATATAAACATACCATCTAATTTGTCAAAATGCAAGTCTCTTGAATCCATTTCCCTTAAAGGTGATTTGCTTTCGTCGTTTTAGTCTGCTTAGAAGACATGATGCATTGCTAAATCAAGTTTCAATGATACATTTTCAGTTAGTATCGGCTGTTCATATTGAAGTATTTCAATGTAAGAAGTCATTTGGAACCGGGAACTGCATTTTCATAAAAAATGTCCCGTTTAGCAGAGCCAATGCTAATCTTATTGTTTATATTCATGAAACATGTATTAGCCCAATGTGGAATGCTCTCTCAGACAACTGGCAGCGGTTTTGCCTCAAAAAGGAATAATATAGTTATAATGTGATGGAAATAAAAAGTCTACGATGTGTTCTACCACAGATGTATGCGGCGAAATCAAAGTGCTATGCAATATTTACATTCGATATGTAACATGAGGTTTAATCCTTCACCTTGGGTACGAAGTCCAGCATATATTCTGCCAGATCTGTCAGTTTTAACGACACAGTTTTACCTCAGAACTTGTAAATTATACATGATCTCTTTTTTCACTGTAGTTCAGATGCAAGTTTCTTGCTTTCAGCCGGTGGAGAGGGTTGCCTGTTCTTTTCCTGCCTGTGCTGTCATGGCAGGTCCAGCAGTATGTCACAGCACATGGCATGTGTCAAATTATGGGAGGGGAACAGAAATTTAGAAGTTTTTCCATCAGGCCTGGTCCTCTGAGACATCAGCCCTTAGTAAATTATCTTCTGGGCTCAGATGCAAGTGTCTCATCCCATGCGAGGCCTTGTAGCCAAAAAAAGAGCTACTGATGTACTACTGAAGAGTGTGAATTAATATGGGATTTTGGGTGTCTGATGCCCCAATTATATGGATCTTGAGGGTCTTAATAGGGATCCTAAAAACTAGGCAGCATTTTTCAAGTTTTAATTATACTTATTACATGACTCATATGGACATGAAATATACCTACTTGATTCTGATCGGTCCATTAAGGCATTCAGCTGTCAGATATTAATATTAACATGATCCATAGCACATTTGCCAGTTATTGATTGTAGTGAAAGGATGTGAGAGGTCAGTATTCTTGCAGTGTTTATCTATGGGACTATTTTTTCCATAGCAGAAGCTATTTGATATACAGGTAGTGATATACAGGTAAAATTGTAATTTTGATCTACACACATTTATATATTTATTAGTGATAGACCCCTCTGCATATTTTTTTGATAAAAGTGTCGTTTCACATTGTGCTTAATGGTTAACATCATTCTTAACCCACCTGAAGGTTGGTTAGCACCGCTTTTTAGCTACTTCGAAGTTTTGCAGTATGGAGAATTGTTGCATAATTCCAAATAAATCAATTATGATCCATTAAAAAAGTACCAAAAATTAAACTTATTGACAAATAAATAGAATGAGAATCACATATGTTTTAGAGTTTCACAAACATAAATTAAATTTACAAATATATAAAATTAGATTTGAAAAAAAAAAAAAAATTGAAACATGAAAGGTTTTTGAAAAAACAAAAATGTTTTGAAACATTTCTAGGGGTGACGCATGCGGATTAATCCACAAAAATGTTGACTCCACCCACCGTCAACTTAAGCCAATCAGATAACAGCCAATCACTCTTTGCTTTACAGTCAGGGTGGTCTTGCTCTGAAAATAAATAAAAATAAATGAAACATAATTGATCTGCGTTAGCTCAAATTGGAAATATAAATTGGTAAAAATGTTTAAAATTGGATTTCGTTAGACCATTAGACTGTGTATCATGCCAAGCCACAGCATTATATTTTATATGCCTTTGATATTGCCAGAGAAACAGTACTTTAAATCACGACTATGGGAACAACGCTTAAAACAAATGTGTTATGGAAGCGTCATGTTATTCAAGATGGAAAGAAAAGCATCAATAAGTAACTGACTAATAAATAACTGGATTCAACCACATGATAAACATACAAGTATGTGTAATAGAATTGAGAAATGAAATTATCGTCACACGATAGCCAACAGTTTTTCGCAAATAAGCCCAATATTTCTATCTTGCTAAGTTCCAAATCAGGTTAAATCAGCGCTTGCGAGTTCGCTTTGTCATTTCTCTCCATGTCTCACGTTCACCCGAATCAATACTAATAAGCATTACAATCTTGCAACACCAGAAGCATTTAATTTTAAGGCAACCCATTGTCCACCACCAAAGTATTGCATTATTCAAATCTGTATCCTCTGTGTGAATGCTGTGCATCTCCATCCGGATCTAAAGTACCACTGGGCCAGGCCCGTTCCAGAATCATTGCATTAAATCTGTTCACACTTCCCCACACTAATGCCACTTCAAAGATGCCTCGTGTGGACTTCCACTTGCAATCAATTTAATATAACGGTCAATCACATTTCAGGGTCCTCTCCCATTTCTCTTTCCAGGAATTTAGACTGCTGTCTTCAGAGGTGGATCCAACCCAAGCTCCAATACCTCTTTTTTCAGAACTGATCTTCCCAATAAATCACTTGATAAAATCCCTTCTATACACCTCTGTTAACTCTATCCTCCAAGCCGTTTCACCTAGTACCCTCCAAACATACTATGCAGTATGGAAGTGTACCCTTTTCGATGCCATGAGCCGATCAGTAAGTCCATTTGAGATCCTAGATGCCTTGCCTTGAATACAGATAAGACTAGGCAGATGCTGTATTTGTGGCAGGCAGTAAGTGCGTACCTGTAGGTAAAACATTTAACAGCATTTTCAATCATTTTGGCAACCACAAATCTAAGATTACAAGTTAGATCAAATCACTTGGGTACGCAGGTTTTGTTGGTCAAGATGGCAATTTTGTCTAACTGGACCTGGTTGGCAAATTTTGGTTTGAAAGTGACTTTTGTGTGAGTAGTGCCTTACACAGATACTGTAGTACAGACTTTTGTACTAATGTGATCACATATTTAATCATACATACATTTTAACACACCATCTTGAAAAAGCAGAGCAACAGTCAGAATCTGATGATGCACTGTTTAAATGGGTAGAAAGTCTTGAAAATTGCCTATACATGTACATTTTTTAAAAGTCGACCCCCTAGAAGTGAATGAATAAATCTCACAGTGTGAATGTAATCAACAAACAGGAACTAGATATCCGCATTTGCAAGAAAATCTCCTTTTTTTTCACCGAGACCCTCTTAGTTTTGTGAATAGTGTTCAGGTTGAGGCACGTCGAGTTGATATGAGAAGATGTTAGTGTTGAGTTTCAGAAAACACCCGCTCTGTTCTCGCACTAACTTCTTCACAAGCATTTCACTCTGCTCCTCATTTCTTCTTTCAAAACAATGATGCCTTTCAGCTCAAGGACAAAGGAGTCTTAGACATGTGCCAGGTAGAATTCATAATGGCAGCTATTGGAGGTGAAAGGAATTTCACTACATTTCCCTCCTTTGATGCTGACACTTCCTCTTCTTGGTTTGGATATCTTGTGAACAAAGCAAGTACGGCACATGTGCACACACATTTAGCTGTGACTCAGCAATATGATTTCGCTCCTGAAAGAATTGGATCTCAACCCATTTGAAGGAATGGTGACAACTTGCATAGCTTGCATTTTGGCTGTATGTTTTTTGCATGTCCGGCTGAATGTGCACATTCAGTGTATATAATAGTGCTGCTTATGAAACAAGATCCACCAATTAATTATCACAATAAGATTAAGCTACCTTAAAAACTGGACATCCAATGTCAGCTTCCAGGAAAACAAAATTGGGTTTAAAAGGTACTAGGTTGATACTATATGAGCGATTCTGAACAAGTTTTGATGTTGTGAAACTTTAAACTCGGCATGAATTGGAGATCATGTTTTCTCAGTGAAATGGCTTTTCAAACAAGAAAAAAATAAAAAAGTGAAAAATGAAAAAATGTAAAAATTGTGATGTGCACAGATAAATCATTTAGAATAAACATTGCAATGTTTCATAAAGGTATAAAATAATAAAGTAACAAATAAATAAAAGGTTAAAAAGAACAGCATTTGTTCAAAATATAAATCAGTTTTCAGTATACGCCATTTCAAAAGTGTGGAGTCAGTACCTTTTTTTTTAAGAAATGAATACTTAAACTTATTCCTGTTTTGATGTATTTTTATTAAATAAATAAGCATAAGAAACTTCATTAAAATCATAAAAAAATCTAACTTAATTGACTGTGTATACACACACACACACACACACACACTGCATAATTCTCAATATTTGTCCTGATGCACATTCTTGTAGTTATATAATGCAGAATGACTCAGTTGATAAAAAGAGCAATCATAATAAAGCTAAATTATTTGGAACAAACGTTCTTGCCCTTTGTGGTGAAGACAGTAGTTTGGATAGAGGTTTGAAGATTGTAACATCCTGGTTGAAAATAACCTCATACACTTTCTTAAAGTGGTGGTTACCTCTCCTACAAAACGAAGAGGCCACTGGTATAATATTATTATGTTTCAGCATTTTCCTTTTCTGCTTCTTTTTTTCTTCTTCTTCTTCTCTCTCTGTGTGTCTTCTCTGCACTCAACCCAGAACCAGTATTATTTATGACATCCACATGTGCCGAAATGATTTGTGGACACGCATGGTTTGATTTACCAGTAGGCTGTTTACGTTTCCTCTTGGAAGGCGTTCAGATTCTCCACAAAACTAGAGGTAATTGGCCACTGCTAATTTAAAAAATAATAATTGGGAAACATGGAAGGCTTCAAAAACCCCAGAGATATGATCTGAACGGCTTCAGCATCCTCTTATGTCTCATGTTTGATTCTGCACAGTGAGATAAATTCTCGTGCACATCTGTAAGGCATACAGGGATCAGGAAGACAGTTGACCCATAATGGCTTTTACACAAACAATTCACATTCGGATCGGGTTAACAAACACGTTCTTTTAGCATGAGGCGCCAGGTCAGAGATTTAACTGTTTTTGATGTGGGCTGTTGTGATATTGTGGATATCACAGAATCTCGTCCCTGTATCATGTAATCCCATCTAAGCAGCTGTTCTCTGCCAGCTATAGGCTTATGTTTGAAATGCATCCCTGTGGATTTTTCTCCATTTTTTTCCTAGTACATGTCTGGAATGTGCTATTCTTGTAGTAAATCTCTCTCCCTTTCACTATCCCTTTTTCATAGCACTGATTAAAAAGAGGAAAGAAACCTACATGCATATGGATCAGTTGTTCTGCTTCATTGCCTCCACTTCCTCTGGACACAACCCTCCCTCATTCCACACTATAGTAAAAATAGTGCTAGAATAATTTATTTTATTGTGAACTGAGTCAGTTGTTACAAGAATCCTAGTTTTAAATTATTTTACATTTACTCTAATTATTTCCTGTATTTTTAGGTTTCAAGTTTATATATATATATATATATATATATATATATATATATATATATGTATATAAATAATTTTTAAATAAATGCTGTTCTTTAGAGCTAGCTACTCATAAAAGAACCCTTAAAAATAGTTTCAGCCAAAAAAAGCCACAGTTCAATAATTTTTTTCATGTTGGGAAACCAGAATGAACAAGTTGAGAAGTGCCAAGCATAATATAATTTTACATTTACTCTAATTATTTCCTGTATTTTTAGGTTTTAAGTTTATAAAAAAAAAAAAAAAAAAAAAAAAAATATATATATATATATATATATATATATATATATATATATATATATATATATATATATATATATATATATATATATATATATAATTTTAAATAAATGCTGTTCTTTAGAGCTATCTACTCATAAAAGAACCCTTAAGAATAGTTTCCACAAAATATTAATAAGCAGCACAACTGTTTTCAGTGTTGATAGTAATAAGAGCATTAGCATATTAGAATAATTTCTGAAAGATCATGTGACACTGAAGACTGGAATAAATTACATTTTAAAATCTTAATTTGTAACAGTATTTCACAGTATATCTGTTTTGCTGTTTTGTTGATCACACAAATGTAGCCTTGGTAAGCAAAAGAGACCTCTTTCAAAAGCATTTAAAAATTCCTAGAAGCCCAATTTTGTAATAAAAAGACAGACAGACCGACCATGATATGAATATCATTCAGTATGACCATACCATCTGACACCGCAGTAAGGGCAATCCACAATGATGCCGAAGATGCTGTGGTGTCTGTACAAGAGATTGATGCTAAAATATTGGTGCAGGGAGCATATTGCGGCTCCTCCTCTTACTAAATAGTTGGCAGACGGGAGAGATTACCATCTGTTTGTGGGAAAGCAAGATGCCAAAGGGACCACCGCAAACAGCCAAGGTAATAGTGAAGGGTTCCACTCAGTCTCTGTCTTTGTCCGCAGTCATCAGCAGCACGTGGCCAACTGCAGGATTCACTGTCACAATTACCCAGCACAATTATTAGAGCTAAATACTCTCTCCAATGCTCCATCTCTCTTGCTTTTTCCTTCCTGTTGAACTGTAGTAATTGATACACTGTGCTCTTTGTTGTATATTTTACAAAGCAATAATTGTTTTCGCAAGAGTCTGCCAGCCAAAAAAAGCCACAGTTCAATAATTTTTTCATGTTGGGAAACCAGAATAAACAAGTTGAGAAGTGCCAAGCATAATAAAATCTAACTGCTTGCTGCTGTTGTTATAGGGAATATGTAGAAGAAGCAGGCGAAGTTACAGTATGCGTCATTTTGAATTAAGGGTTAATACTAAATTATCAATAAAACGTGTATCTTTTGGATGTTTTCCTTTCTAAGCACAGACTTTATCAAGTGCACATATGAAATCTTTGGTTTTCTGGATTCATCACCCTCAGAGTCCCTTTTTTCACGTGTTCTATTGACCATGACTAATTTCTCACGACTGAAGTGATTGTTTTTGATGGAAGGATAATACAAGACACAATTAGAGATACTCAAGGTCTGCACAAACGCAGACTTCCAACAACATTTACCGCATTCAGAATGAAAATGGAGAAGAATAAAGAGAGTTGGACAACAAACCAAACCGTTTAAGTGGTTGGCTGGTTACATAAATGATGGTTGAATAAAAACAATGGTAATGAAAGGCTGCTGGAAGATGACTCTGTCTAAATAGCCCACCTTCTACAGTATGTTTGCTTATTCCAACTTCTGCCATTATGTAATACAAATTTTTTAATATGAATTTCAATCAATGACACACTGAGAAACTGACTGGAATATGCGTATTGGGTAAGAAAAAATGGAAACCACAATAAATCATGTAAAACAGCAGAAGAAAAGTTTGTTTAAAGAGTGAAATGGATAAGGTACATATTCCATTTGATTTTACAAATTAAAAATGACTTCACAGTTTGTTTTAATACAAGAACTACTTTGAATGTCTTTTGAGGCTGTGTGTGTTCGGCACATTGCGTGGAACACTTATTAAGACACATTTACTTTATTGGAAATTGACATTTTTTGTTTATGATATCAAGTATCGGCCTCTGAATATCCAGAATGAATATACGTGAGGTCTTAGTCACATGTCAGTTGATATGTTAACAACATTAACTCCAAAAACAACAATAAAGCAATTTCATTGAATGACATCTGACCCCCAACCAAGTGTTATTATTAAATCTAGTGATTTTATACCAAAGTAAACCTTCACACACGAAGCACACACTAACTTTCAGGGACAAAACCACAACCAGTGGTAGGATGAGGGTGCCTCCTCGAAACCCAAATTGGACTCATTTTTCAAGGAGGACGGATTAAAAACCAAAGTTATTATGTCATTTTAAAAACATTAATGCTTTCGAGTACTGCTGGTCTTATTAAACTAGGTTGGATCGCAAAGCATAAACCCAACTACAGAAGGTTAGTATTGACTGTTTGTCAAATACACAAATCTAAAAATATCATATAATATCATATAATAATTATTTAAAATGCTAAATGGACTTTAATAGTGTAATAATGTGAACAGTTTAGTTTTTGAGATGTATTATGGTGTCAACTGTGGAATAATAATCATAATCAAATTAAATCAGATGTACATTACATGTACCATTTGCAAATGACAGAGTATTTATGCAACTTTTAAAACGACTAAAACCTAAAATAAAAAAAGAAAATGATTTATAATATAATATTTTTGTTATTATATTATTATAATATAATATTTAACCTGTTATATATATAAAATTTATATTTATAATATAAAATAAAAGAGAATAAAAAGCAAATTTTCACTTAGACTTGTAATGTTATGTTAAGTTTCTGATAGAATGTATTTTCTATCAATACAGGCAGAAGGAATTATGCATATACAGTATTATTTGAAAATGCAAATAGGTATGTATGCATTTTTAAAAGTAAAAATAAATACAACATAACTTATTTATTTATTTTTGAGGCATTCTAGCATATATGATCTATAAGAACAGCTCTCTTCCGCTCACATTGTAATTCAAGGCCCAGAGGAGATTGTTGGAACTTGGACTGTGAAGTTCGCTCCATATGGACTCTTTGATTTGATCTGATGAAAAATCCAGTTGCCAGAGCATTTTTGGGGGGCTGGGGGAGTGGGATGTTTTGGGGTCGGCTGGTATGGGAATGTAGAGGAGGGATAAGGGCTTGCTGCTACAGTGAAGCCCAATCCTGCTGCATGTGTGCTGGGGTAAGATCACACACTGACCCTGGCTCAGCGCACGGAGCAGTCAGACGAGATTAATGAGCCTGGCTCCATAACCCACAACGTCCTGTAGACAGCCCTGCCATTCTTCACCTCTGACAGATCAAGTGCTGGCATATTTCACTCTGCTTGTCTTAACACTTGATGCTGCCTGGCAACATACACCACCCTACTATGGCTAAGACGTGGTTTCTGCAGCAATTTCAGACTTGAGTTGATGTCACCAGCCAAGCATCTGCGGTGCACAGTGACTTTTTCACTCTGTCATTGTGACGGGACGCGGAGCTGACGCAAGAGGGGAGGAAAAGTTAACAAGTCCAGCTTTACTGGCATTTGTGCATCGAAATCAATCTAACAAATGTATTGTGTCTTCATAGCAATGGGCGGGTAGTTATATATATATATATATATATATATATATATATATATATATATATATATTATTATTATTATTATTATTATTATTATTATGTTTAAAAGAAATTATGCTTGCCAAGGCTGCATTTAATTTAAACAAAGTAATATTGTGAGATGTTATTAAAATTAAAATCTAAAACCTGATGTAAATTAAATTGTGATGGCAAAGCTACTTTTTGATCCTTCAAATATCATTTACTGAAAAAAAAAAACATTCTCTAATAATCTTTGCTTTATTTATGACTTTGAAAAATAATTTTTATAGTGTGATGTTTGGGGATCAAGACACATTTCTTAGTTATGCTGCTTAATATTATTGAGGAAAATATGAATATGTACTGTATGTATTCAGGCCGGTCTAATGTCATGTTTTGCTATTGTTGTGGGGACATTTGGTCCCCACAATGTAGCATAAACATGTACACACACACACACACACACACACACACACACACACACACACACACACACAGTGCAGCAGCAACAAAAATAAAACGGAACATTTCATTTTAAGGGTTACAGAAAGGGTAGAAAATGTGTGGAAAATTGAGCTAATAAAAAACTTAATTAATATTGTTTTTGGCACACTCACAAAAAAAACTTAAATTATGAGTGGACCTCGAAGAGAGAAAATTTATAATAAAAAATATGACAGAAGCCATTTAATAGTTCAGTAGCTTAATGGTGCCAAGAGCCCAATGCACCTTCCTGCAAAATCATACAATGTTCTGGAAGTAATGCAAGGAAATGCCAGCTCTCTGTGTCCACTTAAACTGCTCTCTTATTTCCAACTTAATAAAGAGATGGGAACAGCTTTCCTGGCTTGTGGGAAATCCAAGACCATCCAGGAATGTTATTCACATCACTTTTTTTTTTTTTTTTGACATTTTGTTTCATGCTGTCAGTGTGGTTGGAGTTTTCATTAATAATCAATTACAGATGCAAATCCTGTTAAGCTTAAATTAAAGTTCACATAATCACCAAATCCTTTGTTATCAGTGTCCAGAATTACAATTACAATTATGAAATTATTATTATTATATATATTTCTTTTGCTCATCATTGTGCAGTGATGCCAAATAACTACATAACTACAATCTGGCCTTATTTCACAGGTGCTCTTAAAGGCAGTTCACTGAAAATAAAATGAATTAAATAAAATAATAATAATAATAATAATAATAATAATAATAATAATAATAATAATAATAATAATAATAATAATAATAATAATTCTGTTATCATTTCTGTGACCTGTGTTAATTACGTTCTTCCTTTGAACACAAACAAATATAAAATAATTATTTTAGGGATTCTTCAAGCTTCAAAACATAATGCTTAAACAACATAAAATTTAATTATATTTATTTAAAAATACTTTTTTGGTAGCTGTGGCACTAACAAATATGCCAAGGTAAGAAGACATGTTTAATTTTGTGAATGACAGACATTTGTTAAATTGTTAAATTTGTTAAAATTCTTTAGCGCTTTCTGTGGACTTTCTGATTCTGTGTGGGCCTGCTCATCATGAACATTAGGTGTGTGCATTAGGAGCTGTAGCTGAAGGATGTGTGTGAAGCAGGTCTCCTTGAGAGATGTTTGCACAGCAGAAGTCATGCACAGTTACTAAAGAGGTTCATTACAGGTAAAGGCACTCTCTGGATGGAGGTGAGAGAGTGTGAAGTTTAGGACAGATGGAATTTGAATATTATTTCATATTCGATATTCTCTAATATCCGTCTTTCTTCTTTCTTTTTTTTTTTTTTTTTGCTTTCTTGTATTATAAAAATATATTTATTTTAACAATTTAAAAAATTTTCAGCATCAAAAAATCAGTTTCTTAATGCATGTCTCAAATACAACTATAAGAAAAGACAGAGTTGATGGACTGTCAAAAACACACCTGTTCTCATTTATTTGACCTGGCAGTTATTCCACTATTTATGGGCCTTCATGCACAGGCAGCACATATCTGCACCTCACTTTTAATAGTGCAGAGGAATCTTGAGGTTGTTCTGCAATATCTCTTCCAAAAGAAGTGGATTCCATATTTTTTCATTATTTAACCAAAAGGCTTTTTTTTTTTTTTTTATCCATGGAATATCACTTCAAACAAATACCTCATGCTTCTGAATTCCAATAGTATAATGTAAACCCCCTTTTCCCCCAGAATGGTGCTGGTTTTCACGCTGGAGCTGGTACTTCTTGGCTGAGGGATCAAAACCGGCCTACTGTTTCCAGTGACGTGAGAACTGAAAGATGATGTAAGTTAACTGATGTCGTTACATAAACTAAGGGCATTGCAGTCCTTGCTTGCCCGATTTAAAACCATTATATCAAGTAATTAAATAATATATCACAAATAAAATTCATAGCATTCAATTCATAGGCTTTTTTTACATTTCATTTTAGACCGACAGGAATGATAGGACTATGTTACTGCATATTTCAGCACTCATGTCATATGTCAGGTATCTTTGATGCTGAATTTATGAATAAATCACTCTTTTGATAGTTACAGTTAAAAAACTGATGTCCTTGCTATGTTTCTGGACCTGGGAACATTGCAGATTTATTGCTGTCTATGGAGGGTCTGAGAGCTTGTCGATCTCATCAAAAATATCTTAATTTGTGTTCTGAAGATGAATGAAGGTCTTACAGGCTTGGGACGATATGAGGGTGAGTAATTAATGACAGAATTAAAATTGTTGGGTGAACTAACACTTTAAAATGGCAAAACTGTATGAATCATTTTATGATTCACACATTTTACGGTCTGAATTCAGATCTCTTTCACTCGCTGAATCATTTACAGCCTATGAAAAACAGAAGTAATTTACGTATTATTAACCAGTCTCTGTTGTTCTGTTTCCACCGTAACTGCATGGTCGCGCTGGTTCTCGTGCTCGAACTGGAGTCGTGTTCGGCGGGGAACTGCTCACCCTCCCTGCGTTTCACTCATAGCCGAAATATACTTCAATTGCCTTTATGACCTGCCCAAAAACAAACAGTAAACAGCTCTGAGGGGATATTTGTATTCTTTATCTTTATGAATAAAATCGATTATTTTATGCAAAGCACTCGTTAAAGGTAATTCATACCGCACGCCCCTATGTTGCTCGATATTTTTATTAATAAAATTAATATTGAACGATATTCAGCACAGTAATGATTTTATAGACAAAATAAAATGTATACAAACCTGTATTTTACAAACGAAAGTGTCAATTCGATGGCGCTACGAACTGCATTGTCCAGAAGAGAAGCAAATCCCGCGATAAAAAACTCAGGATCTGAGAAATACAAAAACTACCCAAACATCGGGCTGTTACATTTGACCCTGGAGCTTCAAAACAACCCAAACACTGGGTTGTTACATTTGACCCAGGAGCTGGGTAACACAAAAACTAACCAAACACGGAAAAAATAACCCAAAAAATTACCCAAAAGGCTTAACCCAGCATTTGGGTTAAAAAAATAACCCCGGATTTGTTAGAGTGTTCATTCACTCCCCACACCTACAATCCCTCCTGGTACAACCACAAACTTTGGGTTACAAGTCAGACTGTCTAACCTATAGGCCACAACTTCATTAGGCCATGAACAGTATGTGACTTTGTTCTTTCGGACGAATCCATATAAAAAAAACACTGTCTTTGATCTTTCAAAGACAAAGACAGTGCAGTGCATCAGTCCAAAAGAAGTTAAACTAAAAATTCACATCCTTAATAAAAAAAAATCATATTTAAATCACAATAATCAGTTTAATCTAGCTTGCTCTCACTGTTGTACAAGGAAGCAGCTTTGGGTGGATGATGTGTGAGAACAGCTTTGCACATGTACCATTCCCAAGTGACGAACACGGAAGTGCAGCGGAGAGATCAAAACCCGCGGTCACTAATTAGAAGTAAAAAATGAGGGTTTGTAAAGAAGAATGTGAGAGGATTTCAATATAAGCCAATAGGACACTGGTTTTTCTATTCTTAAAGTAAGGAAACTTTGGTTCCTTTGCTCCTGTTAACAATTGTAGGTTTTCACGAGACCTCATACGTCATCCATCCCCGGAGCTGCCTCCGTGCACAACTGTTGGTGCAAGCTACATTAAAGTGATTATTACGTTTTTCTTACAAAAAAAGCACAATTTGCTACAGGAGGCGTTTATTCACCCCCGGAGCCATGTGAAAAACTTTTTTTTATTTTTATGGATGGGCACTTTTTATTTAACTTCTTTTGGACTGATGCACTACAAAACCCGCTGAGTGCCATTAAACAGCTTGAAAGATCAAAAACAATTTGTAATATAACTCTGATTGGATACATCTGAAAGAAGAAAGTCATATACACCTACTGTAGGATGAATTGAGAGTGAGTAATTTATGGGCTAAGTTTATTTTGGATGAACTAACCCTTTATCTCTGTAAAAAGTAACACTAACGCACTTTATAATGGAGAGAATGCTAGATGAAATTAATATTCACCTTCAGCCGAAACCAACATATAACTGTATTCCATCGTTCTGAATCGATGAAGTGGGTCTTAAATAGTTTTAACAACTCCATGTGAAGCACATGAAAGATATTTCCTGAATATCAAAACACTACAGTATACGAAAACACCAAAAATAGGCCTATGTTTATCCTGGAGCACAATGCAGGTGTATTTTCTGCTGTGTTAACAAGCAGAACAATTCCAGATTGGACACCTGCTTCGGCATTTAGTCAGTGGAAATGGCACATAAAAGTTTTTATTCTTGATATTTTATTGCAGCATATTGATGGCTACTGAAATATGCCAGAAGTGGCTTTGTGAAAGTAGATATGTCTATTAAGTGGTGGATACAAAGAAGACAGATTGTTAAGTAAGGATTTAATGACTACATTTTGACTGATAATACGATGGTCTGCCAAAGACATCGTTGCAGATCAATGTATAGATCTGCCCTCCCAGGCAGCAGGGCTGCTTCATGTGATCATTTTATGCTAAGCAATGAAAAGTGTGACATTTAAACTGGCCATGCCTTCCAGTGATGTGATGATATATTTATAAACGCGCATGTTTACATCTAATGTATAGTAATGAAAACCAATGCTTACCATTGAGTATTATATTGTGCATGCTACAGCAATGTGATAAAAGATGTGAATGTTTATAGAGTTACATTTATTAATTATACTAATCAGAATAATTATTTTGCTATTATAGACTTTTGAATGATTCGTCTTTGTGTGTTTATGATTCCACTTCTGAATTTTGAAGTGGAGCCATTGGTCAAAAATTAAACACTTTTGCATTATGGACAATTTAATTTGGATTTGACAAAAATGTATATTGCTATAGTTCCAAAATACACCGGAAATTATTACAGTCATGGCAACTTATGGTTTTACATTGTCTTAACTTATTAAACCTTTTTTGTAATTTAAGTTGAAATGACAAACGGATTATATGTAAAAATGTAAGGAAGCAAAGATGAAAAAGTTGACATTTTTACAGTGCATGTAAAAAAAAAAAAAAAAAAAAAAACAATTCATCTTTATTCCCATTAAAAAAAATATTTGTGGAATTTTCCCACTTCATTTAGCAGCAAAAGCTTTATTTTGGACTCTGGATGGAACTCTTCATCTTACATTTCATTCCAAACCATTGCATGATTCATTCTCATTCTTCTGTGATCATAACATCTGCGGATGATCAGATGCACATATGTGTGTGTCTTGCAGTGGACCTCAATAAGAAGACAGCATATCCGGCAGGCTGGAGGAGGATGACTCACGCTGGTTTATAAATGGGTCTCAATGGGGTCTCAAACTCTGGGCTATAAGGGATGTGTTTTGGTGCCCCCACCGAAAAAGCATCGTACTGTAGGTATAAAAAGACAAGAAGCACACACACACACACACACACACACACACACACACTGCACAGCTAACCAGTTACAGAGCATAGTCTGTGCATGAAGGACTGGGATCGAGGAAGCAGGTGTTATGTGTTACATGGGCCCATGATGAGAGGAAGTGCAATGAGAATCTGTATTGTAGCAGTGTGACACACTGTACATGAACAAGTTGAAAACCACATGAGGCTTTCAGATGAATGAAAGTAATAAGAAGAGGGAAGGAGGATGTTTTGATGTCATCTGTGTAATTGCTTAAGAAAGAGTCAGGAAAAATTCTTTAAGGGTCTATTACTATCCTATTAGCAAGTCAAACCCAATATCCTCATAGGGTTGGCTGACTTTATGACCCCAGTCAGTGATTTATAATCATGGCTATGTGATATTAAATACTTCCAAACTGTCAGAGAAATGAAACGTTTTTGCTCTAATACATTTCTCACACCTGTAAATACTAAAAAAGTACCTGCAAAATGTCCTTTCGGTAGCTAGATCCAATTCGTTAAGCGATTCGCTCCATCTACCAGGCTTGAATTATGTGTGAATGCAAAAGTCATGTTCATTTTTGATTAATATCAAGAATAAGTGTATTATTTCAGGCAGGATCCATCTGGCCTCATGCGCCTCATTGGAGTTTTGCCCTTTCATACGTTTCCCTTTCCCACTGCATCAACTTTACAGCCGTGCCTTAAACACCTTCAGATTTATGGAGGAGAGCGGTTCTTACATGCACAAGAGGTTTATGAACTCAGTAAAATGTTATTGTACACAGCTTTCCAAACGGTCAGGCCAGAGACAAGCCATGGCAGCGAGAGGCCATGCAGAATTTCAGTCCTTCCCAATGGCCTTCAATCAAATACTCTGAAGAAAGCAGTTCAAACCAAACCCTAACCCTGAACAGGCCAGAGCCAGCAAAAAGCACTCTTATTCTCCCAAAGAACTACTCTTGGTTTCTTTTTCCTCCTTTTCAGGATGCCTGGTTGAAGGCCTGCTGTGAGAACAGCATCAAAACGTCAGTCTAGAGATGTTTTCACATAGCCCAAAATGAACTGTGGAATGCATTTATTCTATCATTTTGGAGCCAAAGTCAGCGTGAATAAAATGAAAAGGTGAAACCTTTGGTAAACGCCGGCATGGAAAAATGTTCACCGAATGCACTCTCTCAATGCTGCTAGCTAAAAACAGTGGCTGGCTGTGAAGATTCTCATCTGCCGGTGGTTAATTATTTTGGCATTGATTACTTATATTATTTATGGATTCTTTAAATCCAAAATTAACACAGTGATATAGTAAGATTTCTTGAAAAAAGTTTGCAAAAATACAAGTTAAAGTACTCAAGTGTCATATGCCATTATTTGTAGTGAAATTTGATCATCCAGGCATTGTATTTATTTTCTCAGAATTTTTTTCTTATAATAAATAATCTCCTTAAAGGACAAGCACCACAAACAAATGACTCATGCACTACATTGTAGTCATATTTTAATATTATTTATATTTTATTGTAGTATTTATACTATTTTGAATCTTATTTTTTGTTATCCTTCTATATTTTTATAGCTATTTTATTATCTATTGATCTTCAATTTATTTTTTATTTAATTTTAGTAATTTCTGAGTTTCAAATCTTAAGCCATACAATATTGGTGATGAACAGACCAAATTATTGGTCATTATTAGCTTTAAAATCAAACTAGCAACCTCTTAAGTATCCATGACGTTAAATGTCATCGATGCTCATGATATGCAATCTGATTTCCCAAGATAGGAAACATGGTGCTCAGTACATCAAATATAAATCAATGAGCAACCAGGTCATCCTTACACATTGTTACTGAACATACTGTATCTCTGTTTAACCCACGTTCCTTATATGCACTTCCTGTTCGACTAAATACAGGGTTTCCTCTCAACCCATCCTCTTCCTTCATGATGGTCCAGCCTTGGCAGAAAAAGGTTTTGGGTTTTAGGCCTGCTCCTAGCCACTTATTATCCATTGACGTCCAAGAGAGTCCAAATAAAGTGCCGCCATCAGTGTGTTTCTGTTCATTCAACCCCGATAAAATGCCCTCTACCCATGCAAAAGACCTTTAGCGTGGGTAAAGTCAAAAATAGACAATGTACGATTCTTTCACGTCAACTGGCATGACATAATCAATGAGATCCTTTGATGTGCAAGTAAAAATAGTGTGTGCTTTTTGTAGCCGTTCAGGCATGAGCTGCTGACAAATTTACATTCAGGCAACAGAAAAAGGCTGAATGTTTTGACCGCGATTATATTTAGTGTGTCCTCATCAGCCTCTGGCACAACCTCTAAGTAATGTACCACAATCCTTCACAGTACAATCAATACAGGGTTTTTTATGCGAGAAATAAAAGCGCTACCGAGGTGGTCTTAATTGATTATCTATGTAAATCGGCTGTTGAAGGATGTGTAATAGCATTAAAAGTGAGCTGAGCTCATTGTGTTTTTTTTTGGTCTGTTTAAATGGCTTTGAATCTTAAGGAGCACATAGGGATACTGAAGCTAATGCCGAGGCATATGAAGGTCAGACCAGAGATCTGCAAAGTTAATGACATGTTCTGTATATGTAATATATACAAAAACTTTTGCATACAGAGGACATAATCATATCATATTATATAGATAATATCAATATTTTATTTTATTTCATATTAATCAACATTTCCATATTCATTTGAGGCTATTTTGACCATCTTCTTTCTTTTCAGGTTATAGAAAAATTTAATAATTCAATTTCAACTTTATACAATGAAATGTCATGTCTTTTAACATGTATTTCATCAGAATCGCTTTGAATAGCTAAATTCCTTTTAGTGTACCCTATTGTTCAAAAATTTAGGGACAATAAGTTTCTACATTGCTACACAAAAATGAATGCTGTTCTGTTGAACCTTCTATTTATCAGTGATACCTGAAAAAATGTCAGTTTGCACACAAAAATAATAGGATATTAGACTGATTTCAGAAGATTCATGTGACATTGAAGACTTGGGTAATGGCTGCCAAAAAACAACAACAAAAAACAACAACAACAACAACAACAATATATTAGAAAAGAAAACAGATATTAAATATGTATGTATTTAGATATTTATCAGTATGACTACTTGTTTTATTTATTATTATTATTTTTATTTTTTTAATCAAATAAATTCTGCCTTGCTGAGCATAAGAGAATTTCAAACACATTTAAAAAAAAAATCTTACTTTCCACAAACTTGTGCAGGCCTATGTATAAAATGCATACACAATAACAACAAAAATATATCATTGTTGTTGTTGGTCACTTATTCATTTATTTTTATTCATTTACTTAGTAGTATTCTACAGCTCTCAGTTTCTGTAATATTGCATTTCATGATTCTATGATGTTTCCACATTGACCCTTCTCCGTTCCTTTAACTAGCATTAGCACTAACAGAGTTTGACAGCAGGCAGTGATGCTGGCCATGTTTTTATCTCTGTGTGGCCTGATTGAAAGCAAGTCAAAGAAACCAAGTATCAGATATGTGGCTAAAAGCTGTAGACCTCCAGATGGCCGTTAGCACTCACACCAACGTCCAACTTTCAAGCGTTTCTAAGCTCTGAAATAACAGAAGGAAACAATGGAGACGCCAGCAGCCACAGCCCAAGAAGTAAACACACCTCCAGTTATTTCTTCCCACTCAATGTACACTATCAACACAGTAATCCGAGTGTATGCCAGCTCCAGGCATCGGGTATGTAGTGTTGTGGAGTTGTGTGTGTGCATGATTTTGTGACCTTGCTGAAGACCTTCAAGTGACCAATCGCCTTCTCTCGGTGTGAAGCCATTCTTCTCATTCTGTAGGAGTTTATGCCTACACTGCCATCTACCTGTGGGAGGTTTGGAGCGAGGGCAGGGGCCAGATAATTAGCTGCCATAGTTGTGCCCCCATATTAAGTTTCAGAAGGATAATATTTGGATTATGCGGGTAACTCGGAGTCTGTCCAGATAGATCGGAGAGTCCTGGACTTCTGGAGTGCTGTGTGAAAGTGGAAACACAGTGGGATCCTGATGCTATGGTCAGGAAGAGAATTTGCCCCTTAGCATGTCCCGACCGCCCACTCGCTTCTCTTTTTTTATTAACCACCACAATTTGCTTTACCCTTTCTTTATTTTTAAACAAATTCAAAGGGAAATGTAACGTTTTTCATAATAATAATTTACTTAATTTTACTTTATTGTTTTTGAAAGAAGTTCAAAGACTGCAATTATTTGATCAAAAATACATCAGTTACATTTTGGAAAATTATTACAATAAAAAAAAAAAAAAAAAAAAACATTATATATAAGTAAATGTATGAGTCAAATGTTTTGGATCAAAACAACTTTTAATGTTTTTTACAGGAGTTTCTTATGCTCATCAAAGCTGCATTTATTTGATTAAAAATACAGGGGGAAAAGTATATTGTGAAATATTATTATGATAATAATATTTACATTATATGATATAATATACATTATAATAATAATGTTTCCCTATTTTAATATACACTGAAATCGAATTTATTCCTGTGATACAAAGCTGAATTTTCAGCATCATTACTCCAGTCTTCAGTGTCACGTGATCCTTCATAAATAATTCTTATACGCTGATTTCCTATCAGGAAACTGTTGTGCTGCTTAATTTTTTTTTGGAGCCTGTGATACTTTTTTTCAGGATTCTTTGATAAATAAAACAATTTAAAAGAAAAAAAATTTATTTAAAACAGTATATTTTTTTCACACAGTTCAAAAGTTTGGTTACAGAATTAAAACTTTTATTCAGCAAGGATGTGTTACAGTAAATTGTTAAGCGATCGCAAATATTTGAGAAAATCTGAACGGCGTGGAGACAACAGCGATGGAAGAATAAATGAAAACGAATGAGTGAACCGAGACGAGAAAGGTTCCCACTATACCCAACGCTTCAACGTCTTCAACATACCCAACAGCCAAATAAAAGCTAAACACAATCAGTACTCTTATACACCAATCAGCTTGAGAAAGTGCTTTGGAAAGAGGGAGATGTTGAAACAGATGTTTTTCATATTGCTCTCGCTGTGTTAAACTGAGAAGTGTTGTGTTACATTAGCACAGCGAGGTTCGCTGCTGTCAGTATCGCCTTCACTTTCATTTCCCCGTAATTACACACAACTCCACTCTAGCGTCCATTAAAGCATGTTTGAGCGGCCCTGCTCTACTGTACTACCGCTCCAAAAATATGTATCCTTTTCAGATGTAATATTAGTACATTCCATGGCTCTCGCAGCGGCCATTAAAAAGTTCTCAGTATAACATCATTCAGTCAATTTGCATTCGAGCGTTCAAACAAGGCCGTTTGTGTTTTTCGGGTGTAAATCTTCCCCATGAGAAACAGAAACGTAATCCAAACACTAAAACTCTGGAGTAAATAGTCCGAACTTTATTGACCTCTCACTGAGGTGGGAATATTATCGTGTTCCCAGTCTGCATGTTGTGAAATGCCAGCATTGGCTTCATCATACAAGCATTTAATAATTATCTAGATCTACTTATTTACTGCCTGGAACTGAACATGATGTATTACCAGCTGTATTTAACATTATTTTTGTAAAACTGTGAAATGTCTGTATCCATTTATTTTCTTTTGATTTGTTTTTTCTCTAATTATTTGTTCTTCGTGCTGCAGTTTTGTTTCAGTGTTTGGGATAATTCCCAAACACTCAAGTGAGTTACTTAAATTTACACCTTAATATCACTTTTTAAAATGTTTTCTCTGTTTAAAATGTAAAAGTTTTTGAAAGAAAGTCTGAGTAAGGCTGCATTTATTTGAATAAAAATATGATATACAAGGAATATTATTATAAAAAGTATTGTTTTTAAATATATTAAAAAATTTCTTTTATATGCTACGCTACATTTTCAGCATCATTTCTGCAGACCAATGATCAAATGATCCTTTAAAAATCATATTCTGATTTGGTGCTAAAATAATAACTATAAAACGTTTCTTGTTTTAGTCAGTGTTGAGTTCTACTGCTTATAGTTTTTATTTTTTATTTGCCTTTTTTCAGGATTCTTTGAAGAATAGGAAGAACAACATTTTAAAAAAAATGGTATTTATAATACCATTATAAATGTTACACAATAAATAATTTTGATCAATTTTATGCATCCTTACTAAATAAAATAATTTTCTTAAAACTAATGCCATGTTGGAAGATACCAAAGGAAGATAATGCAGGTATCTTAAGGATAAATATAAATATATTACTGCACTTTTATGTTTTTAAATGCATTTAAGTTTTTTTTATTTTAATTTAGGTATTAATCTAAAATATATCATAAGAATATATGTAAATAAATATATACTATTTTTCGTTTTCATTAATTCAATTCATAATGCATGAGTAATATGAAGATAAGCCTGATTTGTTGATGTGTCTTCTTTATATTTATCAAATTGCACATATTATAAGCATTTATACTGCATTTCGTTGCCTTGTACCTTACATGTGCAATTACAATAAAGTTGATTCTAATCCAATCTAATATTTTTTTAATATCTATATTATCATTATTATTCTTATTTATATTAATTATTGTGATTATTTTGCTAATGTTCATTATTATAATCAGATGATTCAAGCGGGTTCACAATTAGTGATTTTAAAAAAATGATTTTTATTTTTTTATGATTTTTTTTCTTTTCAGCAACAGGAGCCCATTATGAAAATACGGAACTTCAAATCTATTTTACTTATGCATATTCTCCCGCTCATACATACCATTAAGAAAAACAAGAAATGTCCCTTCCATGTGTCAGAGACTTAGAGTCTCGCTTGCCTCTGTCGATTACCATTGTATTGTATCATGAGGTTGTATAATGATATATTAAATCGATGTCTTAAATCATTTTAATGTCAAAACAAACCACGACTCAGTATTGCATGAGTCTGTGGTATTTGCTGTTTTTGATATACGTGGATGTGGGACTCTTATGTGATGTGGCAGCCATCAGCCTTCATTCTCAGTCGAAGCTCCTCTTTCCATCACTCCATTCCACCTCTCGGCCAACGTCACTCTTAGGCCACAAATGCTCCTTATTTTCATTTGGTCTGCTCTCTCGGGCTTTAGACAGAAGGGAAGAGAAGGGTTCCGTAGACCTGCCAAGACAACACTGGCGGTTGAGAAACAATGGCACAC